>NC_051218.1:45839199-45999199 GCF_015220715.1 Pygocentrus nattereri
CTGACCGGACACGAGCAAGCATTTGCTCGGTGTGCCGTAACCATCTCTGACCAACTCTAGACCAGGGGTCAGCAACACGTGGCTCCGGAGCTCTTTCACTGCCCTGTTGTGGCTCCACGGCAGAATTAGATTAGTAGTTAAAAGTAAAATGATCCTCCTTTGCAGTAAAATAAAGCCTATTGATAACAAGTGGTCTTCAAATTCACCCTGTAACCCTGAAGGTTGGTGTGCAGGCCGCTGGTCACCATAGCAACGAAGCCTGGCTAGTAGGCAAAGGGAAAGATTTAAGATGAGCGCTGATAATTTGGAAACACATTATTTGCATTTATAATCACTCCCGCTGGTTTCCTGTCACTTAAGTCAGCTTCTCTTTTGAATTCTCCACCTTAAGTGGTGCAGCAGTTACATTCTGGCGCTTCAGGCGGCATTTAAGGTGGAACGGGAAAATTGGAACAATATACCGGCGAATGAGAAGCAACTTCAGCCTCATAAAAAATCAAACTTTGCGAGGCATTTTACACGAAACTGACCTACTTCTGAGGAAAAGTTTCCTGCCAGAGATGTGAGAAACGCGGCTGCAGCTGAGCTTAAAGCAGAGCACAGTAAGTCTGCGTTTTATGTTATACAGTCTATCAGGGTTTTCATTTATATTACAGTTTTAGTCCAGAGTGCCACGCTGGTGCAGCGTCCACTGAGGGGCAAAGGTCTCAGGTAGGACACAACGAGGCCTCTTCCAGCCAACCTGGTTGCATCCGACTAGTTTTCCCCTCAATTCAAAAATCCTGGTTCATGATTCAAGCCCTGAGGAGCACAAATCAGCACCAAACAACACTGCAACTAAAAGGTTCAGCAAAAGGGTCAAAGAAGATGTAAATCTGTGCTTTTGGATTGGATTGATTATTTGAGGCATAAGGCTTTTTGACCCTTTTTGCTTTCCATCGTTTCCGTCCCTGCACTAGTGTTTGCCAAAGAACGTGTTTTCCCCTTTTTGTTGTTTGTGGTTATCCAAATCCCAGATCATGAGCTTTTACGTGCTGCTGCTTTTGGGACAAAACCTTGTATCTCCATTTTTGTCGTTTTTACGTTTTTTGCATAATTTGAAAATGCATGTTGATCTTTACATTGTGAGTGAATTTCATGATGAATGGACCAAAATAACCGGCCCAAACTTGCTTGGAAAAAACTCCGGTTCCATTGACTTACATTAAAAGTAAAGAAGGTTTTTTCCTTCTCCTGTAAAGTTACCATTTTGGAGATACGAGTTTTTCTTCTGACAACAGCAGCATACTCAAATACCAAAATTATCCAGAACATGCACCCTGTTTATGACACTGTATGCCATACCATTGTCTATGAGAATAGACAGAAATAACAGGCAAAATTCAAGCTCCAAATTGTCTGATGCTGCCTTTAATAGCTATGTATTGGCCACACTTCTGTTATTGGACATCACATGCTTATAAACATATATATGTATATATCTCCAAAATAGTAACTTTGCAGGAAAAAAACCTGCTTTACTTTTAATGTAAGTCAATGGAACCAGAATTTTCCAAGTCATTTTGGGCCGTTTCTTTTGCTCCATTTACAATGAAATTTACACACAATGTAAAGAGTGAAAGGCATTTTCAAATGATGTCAAATGCCAAATTATGACATACAGTGATATATGTATATGTATATTGTATATTGTATGTGTGGGTGCGTGTTTTTTCTGAATACTGTCTTTAAGAGGGCACTTTTATTGCAAATAGATCTGTCAGCTGAGGGCAGAGTGGGCTACCTAACTAATTGCGGTTGCAATCATCCATCTGAGAGGAGCAGATGTTTCACTGAAAACATTCTTAATCAGCCAAGGCTCGGTTGGGTCAAGGGTCACGGCACCAGCCGCAATAAATGAGAGAACAACCCTGTCCCTGGAGACCGAATGATGGAATAGACTCCTGGCCCGGCTGCTGATCCGTGCTCGTCGATAGGCCTGAACAAGACAAGATGCTTCAGAGCAGATTTCATCAGCGTCGCGCCTGACATGCAGCGCAAGGGGCATCCAGCTCTGTCGGACCTAAGCGAGCTCCCTCGGGAGAAGCGCGCGCGTCGGTTTTACATTGATTCTAGTGGAAGTCAACTCGAAATTGAGTGTGATTTCCCCCTTGCCGCCCCCGTCGGTGCAAGGGGTGCGTATTATTTTTCACCTCTGCGGAGATATTCAGGCACTGCAGCAAATTAAGGGTGACTGACTGGTGCAACACCACTGTCATGGTTAGGGTTATTTTCACACCTGCCTGATGCTTTTTTCTACATCTTCATGGCCGGCTTGCCTGCAGTCTGGTTTTCACCTGGATAGACTGTGACTGTGCTGAGACGACAGCGTGTCGATGAATAGGTGGTTTTTTTTGCATATTCCTGATCGGATTTGTGTGTTTAAACACTGTCAGTGTGTGAATTGACTGCGTCAGTACAGGAATGTCGCTGCAATAAGATCACAGTGTGGTATTCTGTCCATGTCGCGTCGCGCTAATAGACTGTTATTTGATTTCTTGATCGCTGCTGTTGGAAGAAAACTCCATTTTTGTAGTTTTTCAGTTTTTAACAATCTGAAAATACCTCTTGTCCTTTACATTGTGCATAAATTTCATGAAGAGTGGACCAAAAGAAACCGCCCAAATTTATTTGGAAAAAATTCTGGTTCCATTGACTTACATTGAAAGTAGAGTATGTTTTTCCTTCTCCTGTAAAGTTACTATTTTGGAGATACGAGGTTTTCCTCCAACAGCAGTGATATCCTTGATCATCAGCAAATCCTTGATGTGGCATACACAGGAATTTTTAGAATACGTATTCAGCGTGCGGTAATTAAGTATGTGTATTCAGTACATGTTACTCTTTAAATACCGAGTATTCGGAACACGTCTAAAGTGAAGGATGTTTTTCCTTCTTGTTGTCATTTTGGACATATGAGGCGATATACACTGATTTCTATGCGCTGCCCTAAACCCAAATAAACAGGGCTCGTCATGCTTACTTTGTAATATAACGTAGTTAATCATCATATTGTGACATAACTAAACTCAATAACGTCCCACAGATCATCCACCCCCATTCAGCCATCACTACTAGGGTTCTCCTTGCATCCATTACAGGTTCTAAAATGGACAGTGAATGTCTTGAATTGTCCAAAGAGACAAAGAGCGCTTGTGGAAGATCTGAGATGGATCAGGATGCTCATCACAGAATGTCTTGTGACCTGTTTGAGGCTCCTTTGTTTACTGAAACCTTGTGCTATCACTACTGCAAAGGCAAATATTGTGATCGCCATTAACGCAGTGGATCGTTCAGCTTTAAGGTTTATGCATTTTATCTGGTATTTCCTCCTACTGGTGTTCTTTAGACAATTGAAGACTTGCCTTTTTACACGAACCAGACTCTTTAAATGACGGTGCTGCTGGAGTCAATTGTAACATGTTCTGTTAGGTACACACACACACACACACACACACGCACACACACACACACACACACACACACCAAAACATTCACGCGAAAGGCGGCTGCTCTTGCAATTGCATAAACGTCGATTGGTTTGCAGCCTGCACACGAAAGGCAGAACAAAGTGGCGGTAATAAAAAATATCGATCACGTTCAGCCATAATGTGTCAGTCCAATAGTGCATGAGCAGAAAAGGACATTGACTGAATGCCTGAGCTGCCTGCAACACCTCCAGGACATTATGTCCCCTGTATTAGTGGTGATCACTGCAGTATTACCCACCAGCCCCCACCGCCTGTGATTTAGATTCACGCAAGCAAACAGAGAGTGGAGCCTGTGAGTGTGATGATCACGTCTCAGATGGATGACCTTTTTTGGGTGGGACATACCGCTTTAATGTGCATACGGCTGTGATTGTTACGCCAGGGCCATGTATTTTTATTTCCCCTCTGCTTGATCAAGACGGGGTGAGATGCGGCTTGTTTTTCTGTCAATTATTATTCTTATTTCTCTGGCCACAGCACTTCGACAATCACTGCATCCGCCGCCACACTGCCCCCTGTCCAGACCTTGGTGACCGGCGAGCTGCAGCTCCATTAGCTGAAGGCAGCAGGCTTTGGCTCATTAACTGTGAGACTGTGGCCCTCTGGGACGCTGACACGGCCTTGGGTATGTGACCTTTAGACACCTAATCAACTTTTAACACCTCGCTGGATCACCTCGGCCCGGCGAGACGGGCAAGAAGACGGCCAGTAGCCCGGAATCACCCCAGAGCGGCTCGATACGAGTGAGTCAGGCCCCGAGGTGCCAGATCACCGCGCGGTTTGAGTGGGTCTCTATTTTCCGAGCTGAGAAGCACAATTGGAAAATAAAAGAGCGAAGTGCTGTGGCGAAAAGTTCCCTCCAGGTTTGGTAAACGCGGAACCAAATAAGGTTGTGTGATCTTCTCCGTAGAGGCGGCTGTTCTGTTTTGACCATCTCGCGCGCACGGAGGGTGGTTATTTGTTGCGCGGCTGCCTCTGCATAGGCAAGGAGCGGCTCGATTCTGAAAGCTATTGTTAGCGCCTGCCACCGCTTCTCTGCCTCCTTTCTTCTTCTGTTCCACGGCTTGTCAAAACCCTCCCTCACAACATAGTTTTATCAGTATTGTCGTCTGTCAAAGGTGAAGGCTTTGTTGGAAACGGAGAAACGCGGAGAGTCGACTCGTCAGGGAACGACTGTTGAATTAGGAGGGAGTAATAGGCGTTCGCCATGCACACAGCGGGCATTGTTATCTTCCCCAACAATGCGTTTATGCGTCGCCGTCTATTCGCCAATGCAGGATTATTTAAACTTTTGGGGTAAAGCAGAAGTGACAATACTGTAGGCTACCCTTTCATACTCTCAAACAGAGGGAAGCGGCTCGGTGACTGAGGCCACGTCCGCACCACAGAAAGGGAAAAGGTTATTCTTCGACTCCTCTTTCTTGACCTTTGGAAGAGCAAACAATGGGACGGTTTACTCCTGCCAGCCGTACACAGAGGCTTTTCTCCTCAGATTCACGTCGCAGTACAAGGAGAGATACAATAAGAGGCTATGAGAAGGGCTCTCCAAGCCACCCATCAATTAACAAGTGAATGTCAACAGTGGGATAATGAGAGGCAGATAAGAGCAGATGGTGAAACTCAACCCTTCCCCGTCCTCTTGGCTTGAGCGCGCAGACAGACATGCAGCACACAAGATTTCACAGCCCAAAGCTGGAGAATCGATGGCTGAATCAATGCGCAGTCTGCAGAATATTACAGCTCACAAGTGGTGCCTTGTACTGTTATAGGTTTGTTTTTAAATATAACGTGTTTTTTTTTTTTTTTTGAGAAACATGTTATAGAGACCATCTGTAGAGGGCTGTGAGACGTGTTCTTCACTATCTAGACACCTGGCATCAGCTGTTTGACTGATGAAAAGTCTACTCGTTTTATTGCACCGGAGTCGGTCTGATATATAAGCCTCCTCTTTCGGAGGCTTTACCACGGATGGGGCTGAGATGCTCATGGTGCAACAGCGACTGCAAAGATAAACATCTTCTCAACTGTACTTTGTGGCTGAAATAGCCCATGTGTTATAGCACGTTATGCGGTAGGCCAGCATTTAAACGTACTTAGCTCGAGTGCTATCATCCCCATCTTGATAGCCCTAAAGCGCTGCTGCCTCACTGTAATTAAGTGGAAATTATTAATCAGGAAAAATGGACAGATGTTGAAAATTGACCAGTATTTCAAACTGATATTTGAGGGGGTATTTATTGTTCTCTGGAAGAGCAGAACGTTTAAGTCTGTGGTTCTCGGTTTTCAGGACCCTGCAAATGAATAAAACAATCATTTGTAATTCTATAGCAATTAAGGGTACATTTCACTGTATAGCTAATCCAGGTAGATGGATTCCCAAATTCCACTTTTTATGAATGTTTATGTATCAGTGTCTGTTTTGGCAGATACATGAAAAAGTATCAGCCCATAATTCTCATATCGGTGCCTCCCTGCTATTAAGGGCATCCAAATTTCTCTAGCTCCAGCTTGAAGTCCCACAGCAGGGAAAGTTCACCTCCACGTTTAACCCATCCGTGCAGTGAAGCACCACATACACACAAGTGAACGCACACACACACTAGGGGGCAGTGAGCACACTTGGTGGGCAGCCCTATCCGCAGCTCCCGGGGAGCAGTTGGGGGTTAGGTGTCTCGCTCAAGGACATCTCAGTCATGGGCTGTCGGCTCAGGGGATCAAACCAGCGACCTTCCGGTCACACGGCCAGTTCCCTGACCTCCAGCCCACGACTGCCCACCGGTTTTTCTATACATGATATTGTACAGTATCTTGACTGATGTTGTAACCTTACAGGAGAAGGCACAATGTTCTGAGCTTTTTAATGCAAGTTAATATAAAAAGATTTAGTCCCACTTTTGTGTCTATAATAACTGTGTAGTTACACATGAATAACATACACAACGACAATGTAACTACTGATGATTAGACAGAGGCTCCAAACGCAGAGTAGCTGGAGTGAGATGTGCTGAACTGTCCACTTTGGTGGTATGTGAGGCCTTTAGGGGGTGTAGCCTGGTTTTCTTTGTGGTTTGTCTTTGTTTTTGTTGAGGGACTTGGATTCTGTTTTTGTTTTTTTTGTTTCTTTTATTTTGTGTTGTGAAGTTAGTCGATTGAGGAGGTATTTTCTCTTTGTTCTTTTTGGCTGAGACTCCTGAAGCTTAGGATTCCACTACTTATAATAAAGCTCAGGAGACCAGTAATGTGTTTGAGTGTAATCGGCCTGGCGGGCTGGTAATGGGAAGTTGTGGGAGACACTTTTATGTTGCGGCCTCCCCCGGACGGGTCATAAAAAACGCCTTAAATATTACTGGCATACTCGTGGTACACTATTGCTTACGCAAAAGAATAGTTAGAGCATCTGGCCTGCAGTTGGTGTAACTTCACGTCTTTGAAGATGAAGACCAAGTTCGCTTAATTACAGCAATGCCCTGCACTCGCCCGACAAGCTCGAACCGGAGTCCTTTATTCCGGGGATAAAGAAGTAAATCATTTCTGTGATGGAGTGTCGTGGCTAATTTGAGTGATCCAGTTTGGAGCTTCACGGTGGACTTACTAAGCCACACTGTTCACAGTTGCACAGGCTTTTGGGAAATGCTAGCTGCAGACAGAAGGCGACGGCGTCCACTGACGCAATACCCAGCTGGGTGCTTTTTCTTGGAAATAGCTTTGCTGTTAGTGGCAGTAATGTGTCATCATACAAACTGTAAGTAACCATTTCTGCCTCTTAAATATCACATCCATAACAATGTTCCTTTAAGAAAAATGCAGTGGTTTTAGCACTAAGGAGCAAAAGCTGCCGTAATACTCCTCTGTCCTTTATTCACTGCCTTTCTGGAGACTTTCAATGCCAGTAATGCAAAACGACGGACGTAAAGGGAAAAACCCTCACTGGTCAGTCAAATGCGATAGTAAATGCTCCTGTTTCCTGTATTAATCTTTGGTGTTTGAAGGGGATATATATAAATATATATATAATCGCTGTTGGATCAAAACCATCTCCTAAATGGTAACTTTACAGGAGAAGGAAAAACTACTTTACTTTTATTGTAAGTCAATGGAACCACAATTGTTTCCAAGTAATTTTGGGCCATTTTGTTTGGTCCAATTTTCATGAAATCTACACACAAGACAACAGGCATTTTCAAACTATGTCAAAAACTGAAAAATAGTTTTGTTTTCCGACAGCAGCGATAAATATATATGTAATATCTCACCACTGTCCAAAAAAACATGCATCTATATTGTTTTCAGTTTTAATTCTCGACGTCATTTGAACACGGCAGTCTTTGTTTACATTGTGTGAAAATTTCATGGTGAATGAATCAATACAGCTGGTTTGGAATCACTTGGAATAAAATCTGTGGCCCCTCTTTATATTAAGTGTCTCTAATAACTGTGTAGTTCCATGTGAACAACATATACAACAACAACAGAACTACTAATAATTTAGTCCGATGGGTTACAGAAGTACAGAATGTAATTACAGTGTATGTTAAGAGTTGTAACAGCCTGTTCTCTCTTGTGTAATTATTGTGTAGTCAGACTGGAACAGCAGTTTCTTTTAGAGGTTTTTTCCCAGCAGTAAGAGGAAGTCTGTAATAACTTACATTAACACTTTACTTGCACTGTATCTGCCAGCTTCTCTGACAGTCAGCCAGCATTTATGTTGCTAGTGCTGTGATATTATAACCAGTTTCAACATCAAACCATTCTGTAATGTGACACAACAGCAGACGCCCCCTTTTATCTTAAAATGTAACTTTTATGACATGAATTAAATGTGTTGCATTAAACCCAAAACAATGTTTATATTACTACTTTATTACTACACAGTACCTACATAGCAGCTACACAGGAACTGTCCACCAAGGGCAGTCGTGGGCTGGAGGTCAGGGAACCAGCCTCGTGACCGGAAAGTCGCCGGTTCGATCCCCAGAGCCGACAGCACATGACTGAGGTGTCCTTGAGCAAGACACCTAACCCCCAACTGCTCCCCGGGCGCTGCGGATTGGGCTGCCCACCGCTCCGGGCAAGTGTGCTCACTGCCCCCTAGTGTGTGTGCTCACTAGTGTGTATGTGGTGTTTCACTGCACGGATGGGTTAAATGCAGAGGTGGAATTTCCCCGTCGTGGGACTAATAAGGGTCTCTTAATCTTTAACACTGCACTACAGGAGAGTCCTCTATTACAGGATGGTGCTAATGAATGTGACATGATCAGGTCACCTTGTTATAACACAGTTATGCCACAGTAGTTATTTAAAACATGCCTTCTTTAACTTCTGATCTGTAGTGTATCAGAAAATACACTTGTGTAATTACACAGGCGGTACTTCAGTAATCCGTCTAACGCTGGCTAAATCACCAGTAGTTACCCTGTTGTTGCATATGTTATTCACGTGTAACTACACAGTTATTAGCGACACTTAATATAAAGCGGGACCAAAATTTACTTACTTGCTAATGAAGTAGTTCGGTTGAGGCCATGGAAGTGCTGAATGAAGGTTTAAGGGGTTGAGGGTGAAGCCGGGGCTCTCCAGTGTTTAGTCTCAGAGTTATTTGCTCTATGTTGACCGAAATTCCCTTGAGGCCAACAAGTAAATACGAAATAAAGAGGAAACAGGGAGGTTGTGGCTGCAGATAAACAACAAGGAAAGTGTTACCGGTGTAGTTAAATGTTGGTGGGGGGGCTAGTAGTGTGGGCAGGGGTCTCTCTCCCAAACTTCAGTTATTGCACAACTCCAATAAAGCAGCAGCATCATGCATTTCAAGCATTGATATCCTGAGCAGTTGAAGAATCAGAACCTTGTAGGTGGTGGTCGTCATGCTTGCTTATTGAAGTGCCAGCAGTGGGAACGTGGAGAAGTGGAACGGACTCTGGGAAATGTAGAGGGTGTATGAAGAGCAAAGTTTTTGTGAGCAATAGTAGAAATAAGTAAACGGACTAATTATCTGCTCGTTAAATCCGGTTTCTTTAGGTTTTTAAATGTTTTGGAAGCAGTGACGCTGCGTCTAATTACTGCCGGCTCCTTTTGTCCGTGGCTACATGCTCCTTTGCTCCGTGCTACAGAGTGGTTGCAGCATGTGATGCTCTATATTTAGAATTTGTCCTGTGTTTTTAATGCATCGCTTCACAGTGAAATTCAAAGTGATAATAAATTATGCCCAACTTGCAACGACAAAGTCATCTCACCCTTATTGACATCCATGAATTGATTTGAAAAAGATTCAACAATTCCTACGAAATATAGGGACCAACAGAAGAAGTGAAGGTGTTTCAAAGTTGCCGTCACTGCCTGTTTTTACACGCAAAGTTTTTTTTTCTCTCAGTCTGATTGAATATATTCCAGTTACAGAGCACGACTGAGCTGTTTATTCTCACTCTAATCAACTCTCTGATGGAAAATCTCTGTTTACGTGAACAAACACTACACTACAAGGGGCAGTCGTGGGCTGGAGGTCAGGGAACCAGCCCTGTGACCGGAAGGTTGCCAATTCAATCCCCTTGGCTGACAGTCCATGACAGTCCATGCCCTTGAGCAAGACACCTAACCCCCAATTGCTCCCCAGGGCTGCCTACTGCTCCGGTCAAGTGTGCCCACTGCCCCCTAGTGTGTGTGTTCACTAGTGTGCATGTGTGTGGGTGTTTCACTGCACAGATGGTTTAAATGCAGAGGTCTGATTCCACAGTGTGCAAACAGAGACAAATGGTTGTAAAATTCTAAGAGTCCAAAAGTTTGCATGCATAGAGAACCACTTAGTGTAGACGTTACCATGACGACCAGCATCACGCGAGTCCAGTCAGAGTGAGATGAGCAGCAGTGAGCAGTGATTGTGTTTTTAACTGCTTTAAAATGACGTCAGACTCAGGAAAACGTCCTTCACACGTCCTTATTAAAGAAGGCCGAGAGGAAGACGTCGTGCTCTGAGACACATAAGCTGGACGTCCGTCCCACCGCCGTCTTTTAAAGATCAGAGCATGAACTTCGTCTCCTCTGCAGACCAGTTTCTGCTCCGCCGTGCTGAACGGTATAAACTCTCACTGTGACGCGACGCTCATGCAGAACGGACTGAAACTTTCCGATAGGGAAATCGGATTCAGGCGTTTAGACGGATATTATTCTTCTATTTAACGGATTATTTACAGGATTACCCACTTCGTTCAGTCGGATAGGAACTGTATACCAAATGGCCTCAGACTATCTGACTATCAGTCAGACTGGACTATTCTGATTGTTTGCATGGACGTATTTGTATTCGTATTATAAACAGATTATTAGCCTGCGTGTAAACGTGGCAGCTGTAACAGGTATAATAGATTGTGTGATTGGAGCTATCAATATTATCAATAAATGTTCAACTCAATGTGCATGTGATGAAATTGTGGAAGTGATGCTGCAGGGCTGCACATTCTAATATTCCTGCCCATTGAACCAGTAGAGCAGGGTTCGTAACCTCTCAGTCTGGCGGACGGAGCCTTTCCTGAACATCTGGGGCCCTAAGCAACATTCCGCTTGGATGGTCCCAAAGCACCCACAGCCCAATCATATTATTTTATGCAAGGATTAAAAGATGTAATAAAACATTGCTCGAGGTTTGAATTATCAGATTTGAGAAACTGGTTTCTCTACTAAGCCTAATGAGTCGATTCATATAGAGAGTGTCAAATTAAACAGCTGCTCTTACAGATGAGTGTGAACTAACTAGCCCGGATGTCAGCCTGTGTATTTGACAGAGCATGCAATGTATAACAGGGTCGTTCTCCAGAAACGCCCAATTCCATCTCTCCACTGGTGTGACTGACCGTCATCGGTGTTACCCATAATAAAGGAAACACCAGAGACGTTTTTAATGATCAATGCGTTTTACAGAACATCAAACCACACGCTGTCCATCAGGGAACGTCCACTAAAATACGGAATTTAATCCATTTGTGTTCTAATTATTTTACATAATGACCTCAGAATAAAGTCGGTCACACCAGTGACGTCAGCTAGAAGCTTCATATGAGATCATGAGCTGAATGAGAAGATCTCTGAGAACTGAGAGACGCAGTGGACTCACCATGAGCTTTTCTCCATAGATCCTCAGAAAACCGGTCGAAGGGGGTCGAGTGACGTCATCGGTGTGACTCTTATTTCAGAATAAGAGAGTTTTAGTTACGCGCTAACACCAGAGACTCGACTCCTGGAGGACTTTCATTACATATTTTATCATATTTATGTGGCGTTTGTTTTCTTTATCATTTAAATCATATATTCCACAGTCATGTAGAGATTATTGTAGTTAAAATGGCAGAAAACCGTGTTTTACCTCTGAATGCGGCCTCGGCTTCACACACGACTGTGGGGACGAGCTCTTCTGTGGTGACTGGAATTCTATATGATTGATTTAAAAACCAATATTGATAAATTGAGGCTGAAGAAGGCGGAATTGTTAAAATAACTTTTTGTTTTATTTTAATATATAAATAAATCGCAACCCTAACATGTGTTTGAAGTGTAACATATCTATAAACACAACAATGGACATTTCTGCAGAATGACCCAACAGCAGGAAATCAGTCTATTTTGATAGATATTATTTAGAATGAGCTTCTGGTTTTAAAACAATGAAGTTCATGAAGGTCAAACATCAAATATTGTGTTTCCACATACAAGAGAATTGACTAATCTCTGGGTTCTTATTAGGATTTTAAATGCTATCCCAGCTTTTTGGAATTGGGTTTGTTCTTATAAATGAGACGCTTTTCTTAACGTACTTCTCTTAATCTCCTCTAAACAACATCCTCACGCATCCACACACACACACACACACACACACACACACACACACACACACACACCCTAACCCTGTTTACATGTTCTAATGCCCGTCTGTCCAGAGCCTGATAAACTACAGTAACCAGTTACTGATCAGGGTAACAGCTGGTAACAGCTGGTAAGCGTAAAGACGAAATGCCTTTACGATTAAACTGACAAAAACATACAGAATTCATTAAAACCTAGAGGTTAGCTTAAGGGTATCGCTTCATAAAGTACTTTAATGAAAAGATAAAAGAAAAATATAGATTAATTAACAGAAACAGATTCCAGCTCTACAGTATCCGCATTATTGACAACGGATAATCATATCGGTCTATAACGCTCTTTAATCAGAAGCAGTCTGTTTCATTTTTGACCTTATAAAATTATAACAGCTGATATTTTTGGTTATTAGAACCTTGAGTTCCTTAAAATGAGAATCAGTGTTGTATGTAGTTCTGGAATTTCTCCATAGGGATATTTGGGAATTCATTTCTCAGCATGTGAGTGAAATTGGAATACTGGGATGTAAATAAATTCAGAATTATTTTTTTACTGACTATGACAGAAACCAGGGGTCACAGTGTTTACATTGCAAATAAAGCCATTTCTGTTTCCATCATCAGTGCACAGGACCCCTGCAGGACCACTACTCAGTGGGTGTTATTTGGGTGGGGGATCATTCTTAGTGTTAATTTAGATGAAAATAAAACACTAATTTGAAGAGAAAAACGACATTAATTTTAAAGTTATCATTATTTTTTGCTCTCTGGGGTCTCCCCAGGGGTTTGGGTACCCCAAACAGAGAAATCTCAAGAAAACGTGAGGCCTAATAGGGCTGGTTCAGACTGAGCCAGCGAGGACGTCTTTATCGTTGCACTGCGTCAGACGTTCCCCGAGCAGCCGGCCTGTTTGTCTCATCATGCTGGAAGACCTCGCTGCAGTATTTATCCGTGTGGAAAAGATTCTCTGCAGGATCAGAATTTGCTCAGTAAAGCGTACGCAGAGCGGAGTTCTGTCTCAGACCGCAAGATCAGGACGTCGGCTTCAAACAACTTGTCTGAAAAAATAAGAACATGCGTGCAGGCCTGTGCGTATGAGATATTAAGGTGTTATCTAGAACCATCTGCTTGAGCCATCAAATACTAGGCTTGTTTTGTTTATTACAAGCTTTCAGCTGCTGCCTTGTGTGAGTACGGCTGTGCCTCTTACGCACCTGTCTCTGCTTTATTTCTTGCCTACTCCGCGGAAGCTGCTGCTGCAGAGCCGTGTGTGAATGGGACCAGGGTCACTCAAGTCAAACGTTATATGTGCGAGGGTATGAATGAACAAGGAGCTAGCACGGTAACCGTGGCTGTAAACGTGGGGGAGAACGTGAGTGATGCATGTGTCTGGATGTCTAAATGGCCGGCTTTGTGTTCGGCTGATAGCGAGAGTTCAGGGCCCACTCCGATGAATCACTCTCTCTTCTCTAGGCCGGTTAGCTTCATGCTTGCGGCGCTCTCCCTGCTCTCCTGCGCTGTCAGACGCCGTCACCCAGCCTCAGCATCGCTTTATTCTTCTAAGTCGCCATCTATGTGCTTTTTTAAACACCACGCTTTGTTTAGTCATGCTGCGTGTGGAGAGCACTGAGAATTAAAATAGCAAAACTGCAAAGCAGCCTGTTGGAAGTTCATTGTTTTTGTGATGTCACAAAAAACAACTCATACATATTTCCTATTCGGTTTAGCCCCACCCCCAAGTTCAGTGTTTCAGTCTGGACTGCACTGTGAGCGGCAAGAGTGACCGTGTTAAAAACCAGCCCTGTTCCGCCCCTCGTAGCGGGAACAGCCATAGCGACCAGTGGCTGCGTGAAGCCAGGCCTAGTAATATTGTTATATTGTTACCCAGGCGGAAGTGGATGGGAATGTTCTCCGTACTGGCACCCAGGTGGAGGAATGAACTCCCACCGGCTGTCCGAACATCGGGGTCTCTCGCTGTCTTCAAGCGCAGACGGAAGACCATCTCTTTACACAGTTAAATGAGCTCTGAGTTCAGTATTGACTGTCATATACTGCACTTCTGTAGTGTAGTGTAGTGTAATGTAGTGTATTGTAGTGTAGTGTACTGTATTGTAGTGTAGTGTAGTGTGTTGTAGTGTAGTTTAGTGTGTTGTATTGTCGTGTAGTGTAGTGTGTTGTAGTGTGTTGTAGTGTAGTTTAGTGTGTTGTATTGTAGTGTAGTGTGTTGTAGTGTAGTGTAGTGTGTTGTATTGCACTGTTCTGAGTTCAGCTCTGCTCCTTTTCTCTCTGTATCAGTGACTGTGTTTCTATCAGTATCTGAGCTCAGGACCGTCTCTCTCTCTGACCTGCTGGTAACCAGCAGAGAGACTTTCTCTAGACAGACGAAGCTCTTCCTGTAAGTGTCTCTGGACCAGAGCGTCTGCTAAACGCTGTAAATGTAATTAAAGATGATTGTACACGGTTTATTTAAGGTGGAAAAGGTAAGAAGACACTCCGCCCTCTTTTCTGTTGTATAAAACATTAATCTGGAATTTAAACAATGAGATGTTTGGCATCCATGTCTTCCAGAAAATCGATTTATTATTATTTGTTTTATCACTGCGGTCGATGGAAAAAAATTGGGAAACATTAACTTTTGCCTGAATGTTCTGTTTCAGATTTTTGGTGGCACAGATCTCCGGTGTGGCTCTCATGAAAACAATGAAATATCCAGTTTTCCCTCGTCCGTCTGCTGCCAACGTAAGGGATAAAGAGAGGTTAAAAGGTGGTAATGTAAAAACGAGCTGTTGTTAGTACCACATAAAACCACATTATAGGTGGAGCTCAGAGATTAAAAACAAAACACAAGAAATCCGTAGGATACGGGCCTCATCATTTATTTGAAAACAAGATTATTTAAACTGTATTTATTTTATTTTGGTTATGCTAATGTACCATATGGGGCTGGGCTATATAGCAGTCTTTATCATTATCATGATGAATTATGTGACTGTGCTTTTCAGAGCATTTCGTGGAATATTGTCGGTATTTAACCACGTTTAAAAGGCCAGGGTTCACCAGTGAGCCCTACGTTTTATGACATGCTTCTATAATCTAAGAAAAGCTCTGGCAGGTTGCGCTGGGGTATCTGTCATTACTGAATAATAGCCTTACGTTATGTAACAAGCCTGGGAATAACTGCTTGCTGCGTTACAGAGAGAGCACATTTAGTCCTGTTTAACTGGAATTAGTGCAGCGCAGTTTGTGAAACATTGAATAAAACCATTGTATTTATAAGGTTTGATAGCTTTTTTTAATGTGGCAACACAAACATTGTGACGTATGTCGTGTGTTGAAGTATCGTGATCTTATATTTTGGCTATATTGACCACCTCCCGTTATGTAGTGTTATGTAGTGTTTCACAAGCAAAAACGCTGACATTGACAACACTGACGTCATTTCAATCGCCGGATAAGAACGTTGCCCAGTACTTGTATAAATAGTTTTTCTAATTTCATTTAATTCTTTAACACCTTAAAATGCAGGTTTATTATTCTGTCATTTTCAGGGCTGTGACTGTTCATCACTTAATCAAGTAATCTCTAATCTGATTGCCTTGGCGATTAGTCAGGCAATCTGCAGCCGCTGTTGTTGTTGTTGTTGTTGTTGTTGTTTTTGTTTTTTACTGTATCTTTATATGAAAATGTTTTTGTGCGCTTGGACCAGCTGAAGGGAGGGAACTCTGAGAAGCTTGGGCAGGAGTTCTGGGCAGATTGCTGAGATCGAGGATGCCGGACTCCTGTCCCTCAGCAAGGAGGAGCAGTGATGGGAGAGTAGGAGTCGTGGGATTCACCGCTCATCAAACGAACACTGGAGGGACAGAGTTTGTCGGCCGTAGAGTGTGGAGAAGGAGTTTCGGGCTTGTTCCTTCTCTAAAACTTATTTTATAACTTCATAAGCCACAGTCTCTTACTTAAAACCACTGTGTAGTCTGTCGCTGGAGCAGAGTCGCTCTGGAATTCAGCTTTAGGTGCCTTTTGGAAACCCTGAAGCTGGTTTAAATGAACTTAATCCTCCCGTTCTCTCAGTTGTCTTTCACAGCATGGTGATTATCGCCTTTGTAACATCCTCAGCAGCATAATTACTTAATTAAAAAACAGATTTTATGAAAAAAGGAACGTTTGTGTCAGTTTTCTGGTTCTGGTTTTGAGCTGCATCCTGAAATTTGAACCAGTTTTAGGTCAAAAGTGTTTATTTAGGTGCATCAAGTTTTTGATCCATGTTCTTTAACTCCAGACGATATGTGCAGAAACTTAATCATGACACAGTTTATTTTCAGAACAATATCAAATCGTCCTGTCGCCTCATCGCTTGACGTTTATCCCTCTACTGCGCGGGTTATGAGAGCAATTTTTAAAAACATATTTGATTCACTTTTCTTGCATAGAGTGGATTATTAATTATTAAATATCACAAAAAAATGTAAATATTGTGTGCAGGGGTCAATTTGGGGTTTGTTGCCTTGAAGCAACACTGTGCCACAATGGGAAGAAATGATATAGAGCCGTGTTCCCTTGAGTGATGAGACCTGGCTTGTAACTGGTCAAATCCGTTCCACTGCTGCACGTCGTTGCTTCTAGGCAACGAACATATTTTTGCAAATTCTCATAACAAAAACATTGATACTGAATGTTAAAGAGGTTTAAAAGTGCCTGCTAATAGATAAGCGTGTGAGGAGGAACAAGCTTTTTGTTGACATGCTTATTGTTAACCCTGTCATTGTCTTTAAATATGGATAATGTTATTGTAAAGTGAGGGAAATGGATTTGTTGCCCTGAGGCAACACTGTGCAGCAGAGGGTTAAAGTCCTTGCACATTCGTAAAGTGAGGAAGTGCATAATAAAAGAGGGAAAACGTGTTTGGTGTCCCAGACTCGCCTTCCTTTTTTCTGCTAAGAATTGGCAGAACAAATGTCTCTGGAGATGCGCCAGAATGAAGAAAAAAACAACAAGAAACAGCAAACGGCTCTGTGAATCCCGCAGTCGTCTACCACGAAGACTTCGCTCTCGCCCCAGCGTCCTGTCAGAGGAGACGCGTGGTGGAGGGAGGTTTTCAGCTGCGTGCACCGTCCCTCTCCGCGTAAACCTCACAGCGTCCACCTCCTCCGTCTCCAGAAGCTGCTGTGCCCACCAGCAGGAATGTAAAACAGCATCATTGACTTTGCGCACCTGACAGACGAGGCTCGCCATGCACCACATAGTAATTACTCACTGACCCAATGAGGCCCGGCGCACCGAGGAATTGGGTACCCCCACCCACGCCTCGCCTCGTCTTTTGTTCCACCTGGAGCTGCAGACTAGGCCCTGCAATTGACTTCTGAATGCCGCAGCTATTCAAATGTTCTTGTATAGATAAATGTTTATTTGCAGTCGCAGTTTTATATCAAACCTAATCACTCCGGGAACATATATTTGACCTCAGCATTTCTTTCAGAAAAGATTTCAAAAGATTTCTTTCGCCATTTGAAACAGCCGTGAAATTATCAGCTAATGGATTAGAAGCAAATTGGCCATTTTAAAGGTTTCAGTGAGTCGGGTAGTGTAGCCTCTGGTCGTGTTAGGAGGACTGCAGATCAGACCACACCTGACCACACTCTCGAGTGGTTTGGTATGGAGTTCCATTGCGTGGTTTTATCCAAATGTTCTTGTGCAGATCAATATTTGACGTCATTGTTTGGTACAAGACCTACTCGCTCTGAGAATCCATACCTGACCTGAACGTTGGTCTTTTATAAAGATTTGAGATTTCCTTTGCCATTCAAAACAGCTGTGAAATAATTAGCTAATGAATTGGCAGCGAATTAGACTTTCTAAAGGCTGTGACTCATTGATTGTGGCTGCTACCGGTTTCTGGTTGTGTTAGGAGGACTAGAAACAGATGTGAATCAGACCACACCTGAAGCTATGCTGGATAAGGCTGAATATCACTGAAGGGGAAGTCTAATGAATTAGCAGCAGATTGGACATTTTAAAGGGTGCAGGTCACAAAGTGCAGCTTCCAGCTTCCAGGATTGGTGGGAGGACTGGAAACAGCTGCAAATCAAACTGTACCAGAAACTTTATTGATGTGGCAGGTTTAATGTTGTTAAAGGTGGAGATGGAGCTGTGGTGGTAGATCTCTCTGAGTTTTGGCTTGGAGCTTTAGGTGGCGCGTTGCTGCACCTTCAGTCCAAACGTTCTGAGATGAACGTTCTCAGATAAATATTTGAAATCAAGGTTTTATGTCAAACCTGATCAATCTGGATAATAAATGTGTTACCTGAAAGTTTCTTCTCAGCTAATGAATTAGCAGTGAATCAGACTTTTTTAAGGGCTGTGAGTCGTGGCGTGTGGCTGGTGATGGTGGGTGGTTGATCAACTGCTGCAAGTCAAATATTGCATGAAATACATTGACTTGACAAGGTTTAATGCTTTTACATGCACTTAATAATCCGATAACTGCAGAAAAACAGATTTGGTCAGTAATCCGATCAACACGTTTACATGCACTTGAGTAATCGGATCGTGGGGAAACTCCAGGTCTACAGGAGTCAGACAGTCATCAGGTTTCTGCTTCACAACCAGCCAATAAACTACCAGAAGGAGACTTCATGCTTCATTGCGCCACTTTAGGGAAAATATGATCATACACCATCTAGAAGATGAAGAGTATTTAAATCCTTTGTTTCCTGTTTGGTTTCAGTGCCGCTCAAAAGGTGTTTTGTTACATCTTGTGGCGACGCCGCTCGCTTATTTCTAGTACCACAGACTGAGAAATCTGAAAGAAATCAGAGTAAGAGTTTATATGCACGGAGAAATCTGAGTACCGGGCTAAAATCCCGCCTCTTTGTCAGATTTCTAGATCGGAGTGTTGACCATTTGAATAATGACCATTTGAATAATCAGATACTGAGTGCATGTGAACGCACTCAGTAGAAGTGAAGACAGAGCTGAGGTGGTAGAATCTGCCATCTACACTCGGTCATACTGAACCTTGTCGAGTCGATCTCGTCTCAGGCCCGTTTTGAATTTGCAGCTATTTGTCTTCTTTCCAACATTACCAGACGCCACACTTCAACTCACAACCACTAAAACCTCTAATTTCCTGCTAATCCTTTAGTCCCTAATTTAACAGCTGTTCTAAAATAAATCTTATAAGATCTTCATAAAAGACAAAAGGTGGTTGGATAGTGTAGTGGGTATATAGTGTTTGGTTAGTGTAGTGGGTATATAGTGGTTGGTTAGTGTAGTGGGTATATAGTGGTTGGTTAGTGTAGTGGGTATATAGTGGTTGGTGTAGTGTAGTGGGTATATAGTGGTTGGTTAGTGTAGTGGGTATATAGTGTTTGGTTAGTGTAGTGGGTATATAGTGGTTGGTGTAGTGTAGTGGGTATATAGTGTTTGGTGTAGTGTAGTGGGTATATAGTGGTTGGTGTAGTGTAGTGGGTATATAGTGGTTGGTTAGTGTAGTGGGTATATAGTGGTTGGTGTAGTGTAGTGGGTATATAGTGGTTGGTTAGTGTAGTGGGTATATAGTGGTTGGTATAGTGTAGTGGGTATATAGTGGTTGGTATAGTGTAGTGGGTATATAGTGGTTGGTGTAGTGTAGTGGGTATATAGTGGTTGGTGTAGTGTAGTGGGTATATAGTGGTTGGTTAGTGTAGTGGGTATATAGTGGTTGGTGTAGTGTAGTGGGTATATAGTGGTTGGTTAGTGTAGTGGGTATATAGTGTTTGGTTAGTGTAGTGGGTATATAGTGGTTGGTGTAGTGTAGTGGGTATATAGTGTTTGGTGTAGTGTAGTGGGTATATAGTGTTTGGTGTAGTGTAGTGGGTATATAGTGGTTGGTTAGTGTAGTGGGTATATAGTGGTTGGTGTAGTGTAGTGGGTATATAGTGGTTGGTTAGTGTAGTGGGTATATAGTGGTTGGTATAGTGTAGTGGGTATATAGTGGTTGGTATAGTGTAGTGGGTATATAGTGGTTGGTGTAGTGTAGTGGGTATATAGTGGTTGGTGTAGTGTAGTGGGTATATAGTGGTTGGTGTAGTGTAGTGGGTATATAGTGGTTGGTGTAGTGTAGTGGGTATATAGTGGTTGGTGTAGTGTAGTGGGTATATAGTGGTTGGTATAGTGTAGTGGGTATATAGTGGTTGGTATAGTGTAGTGGGTATATAGTGGTTGGTGTAGTGTAGTGGGTATACAGTGGTTGGTTAGTGTAGTGGGTATATAGTGGTTGGTTAGTGTAGTGGGTATATAGTGGTTGGTTAGTGTAGTGGGTATATAGTGGTTGGTTAGTGTAGTGGGTATATAGTGGTTGGTATAGTGTAGTGGGTATATAGTGGTTGGTGTAGTGTAGTGGGTATATAGTGGTTGGTTAGTGTAGTGGGTATATAGCGGTTGGTTAGTGTAGTGGGTATATAGTGGTTGGTTAGTGTAGTGGGTATATAGCGGTTGGTTAGTGTAGTGGGTATATAGTGGTTGGTTAGTGTAGTGGGTATATAGCGGTTGGTGTAGTGTAGTGGGTATATAGTGGTTGGTTAGTGTAGTGGGTATATAGTGGTTGGTTAGTGTAGTGGGTATATAGCGGTTGGTTAGTGTAGTGGGTATATAGTGGTTGGTTAGTGTAGTGGGTATATAGTGGTTGGTTAGTGTAGTGGGTATATAGTGGTTGGTATAGTGTAGTGGGTATATAGTGGTTGGTTAGTGTAGTGGGTATATAGTGGTTGGTTAGTGTAGTGGGTATATAGTGGTTGGTGTAGTGTAGTGGGTATATAGTGGTTGGTGTAGTGTAGTGGGTATATAGTGGTTGGTGTAGTGTAGTGGGTATATAGTGGTTGGTTAGTGTAGTGGGTATATAGCGGTTGGTTAGTGTAGTGGGTATATAGTGGTTGGTTAGTGTAGTGGGTATATAGCGGTTGGTTAGTGTAGTGGGTATATAGTGGTTGGTTAGTGTAGTGGGTATATAGCGGTTGGTGTAGTGTAGTGGGTATATAGTGGTTGGTTAGTGTAGTGGGTATATAGTGGTTGGTTAGTGTAGTGGGTATATAGTGGTTGGTTAGTGTAGTGGGTATATAGCGGTTGGTATAGTGTAGTGGGTATATAGCGGTTGGTATAGTGTAGTGGGTATATAGCGGTTGGTATAGTGTAGTGGGTATATAGTGGTTGGTTAGTGTAGTGGGTATATAGTGGTTGGTTGGTGTAGTGGGTATATAGTGGTTGGTTAGTGTAGTGGGTATATAGTGGTTGGTGTAGTGTAGTGGGTATATAGTGGTTGGTTAGTGTAGTGGGTATATAGTGGTTGGTATAGTGTAGTGGGTCACGCCTCCGCCTTCTACACTGTAGACTGGGGTTCAATCCCCACCTGGGTAACCACCCTACACTATACCAATAAGAGTCCTTGGGCAAGACTCCCAACACCACCTTCACCTACTTGGATAAAAATGATCAAACTGTAAGTCGCTCTGGATAAGAGCGTCAGCCAAATGCCATAAATCTAAATGTAAACAAAAGTTCAGGTCAGTTATAAATTCTCAGAGCAGTTAGGTCTGATATAAAACGATGTCGAATATGGATCTACACAAGAACATTTCAATAAAACCCACGTGTTTTGGCTGGAGTTTCAACCGGCATGTGGCTGCGGGTTCTATTCAAATGTTCTTGTGCTGATCGACATTTGACGTTATTGTTTTGTACCCGACCTAATCGCTCCGAGAACTGCAACTGATAACTGACCTTAACGTTAGTATTTTATAAGGATCTTCTAAGATTTTTTCGCCATTTAAATCAGCCGTTAAATTAGTGACTAATGGACGTTTTAGTGGCTGCGAGTTATGAAGTGTGGTAATGTTGGAAAGAAGACAAATAGCTGCAAATTCAAAACAGGCGCGAGACGAGATCGACTCGACAAGGTTCAGTAGGACTGAAAGCGAAGGTAGAGCTGGAGTGGGACAGTTTAAGATGCCATGTTGTTGTAGGTTCTGTTCAAGTGTTGGTGTATAGACGAATATTTGAGATCATACTTTTAGATCAAGCTACTCTCTGGGAAGGTATATTTCACCAGAACATTCCTCTTTTACAAAGTTTTCACAAGATTTCCTTTGCCGTGTAGAAGACCGAGCTCGGGTGGTAGAACTTTTGGGGGTCCTAGAGTTCGCTGTAGGCTGTATTGAAATGTGTTTAAATGTATGTAATGTTTTTATATCATATGCCATTTAAGCCGGTTAGATTTGCGGCCAATAAATTAGCAGCAGATCAGATATTTGAAAGGTTGCGGCTGTGAAGGTAAGACGTTGAACGTGAAACGGTTTCATAATTAATTAATTTAAATGGGAGTTTGCTTTTAATTGGCTCGCCTTATTACAGAAAGGTTAAACAGATACAGTGTAAAGGAAAAAAGTTGAGTAAGAAGGTGGTTCAACATAAACCCAATCACGGAGCGCATCCCTGTGCTGGGGGGACAGGGGCACCGTTGTCGGATCCTGGTTTCTTCTCCAGCTGAATGCATAAGCCAGAGGGATGCTATTCCGTGCAATCAACATCCCTCAACTGACATTTAATACAACGTGTGCATGACTGCTCGACTGCAGAGGCCCCCCCTCCCTCTCCACCGCTTCAGGCACCCCTACCCCTCGCTGACAGCATCCGCAATGCACAGTCCAAACTGTATTATTTTAACCTCATGCCTGACTTCCCCGCTCATAAACCTCTGCTCAGGTTCATCCTTTTCTTTTGAAGACAGTTTTACTCTTATCTCTTTTCCTCTTTCTGCTCATTAGGTGTGATTTGTGGCCTGTTCCCCTTTCTCTCCCTCCCCTTCCTATTCCTCTGGTCAGTGTAGTGCTAGAGCAGCATACAGCTCTTACATGGAAATCTGAGTTTGAGCTATGTATATCCTTCATTCCTTCCCCGCTAGGTCACTACGAGTCCAGCACTGCGGTTCCCGTGAGCCCAGTGTCTGTTGAGCACGTGGGCTAAACCCTGGAGGAGGGCGGCCTCGCACAGTTGCTGTTCTTATGTTGTAAATACTTAATAAATAAATTAAAAGCTATATATACATACTAGGTTTCCAGGGGTTAACAACTATAATGTCAATGTGAAATTGAGATTAAAATAGGAAAGTGCTCCATTGCGTTGCCTTGGTGATCATAGCTGTGATTCTTTACGAACTTCTTGCCTCGCAGATTTAAAGTTCATACCGTGAGTGACTTGAGTTCATGGCGGAGTGGAGACTTGGCTGAATCACTGTACACAGTGTTCCCAGTGGCTTGAAAGAGAGGAATCCTTCAAATTTACTAGTACGAGTGAACTGATAGTCTGTTAGTGTGAGACAGCAACATCAAGTCCACTGCTTGGTGTTTCTTAACTGTGGGACAGTGAAGATGATGCACAGGGAGTGACAGTGTTCCCTGTGGTATGAAAAAGAGGACTCCTCCAAATTTACCAGTTCCCATGAATTGAAGTCTGTCGCAGTGACCCGGTGCTACATTTTCAGGCACGCTTTTGATGGGGTACAACTTCAAGCCCTCTGTTTGTTGTTTCTTTAGGTGGGACAGTGGAGATGATGCACAAGAGACGTGACGTGTCCCACTGATGGATGTTCTAAAGGAGACCAGTCTCATTGTGCAGGCTTTGAACTCCACACAGACCAATGCACTGGACCAGACCGGTAAGGCAGTGAAGCGTACAGTAAATACAGGGAGATTCACTCGAAAGAGGCCCCGAATATTCTGCTGTAACTGCCGTTAGGACGAAGCAATCTCAACCAAAAAACGCGCTACATAACTTGCCGTGTGTGTAAACGACTGCATTAGATGCGATGCTGGAAGTGATCTCTGTTTACTGCCAGACACATGAAGGGATACGGGGGGTCTGCACCCAGAAGTTCCAAACGGAGGTTACATGTTGTGGCGAATGTCCGGCGCCAACCTCATCGCTCCGAAACAGGGGCATCCCAGCTTGGTCGAAGCTCCATATCCTGAGGAGCTCAATGCATGTTGTTTTTTTCAGGTTGTTTCATCCTAGAGAGAGTTATTACAGAATATTCAGGGCCTCTTTCAAGTGAATCTCCCTGTAGAATTGAACTCTTTACCTGTTTACCAGCCTTAACACCTACATTCTCTAGTGTTTTGTCAAGGTAACCGTGGTTCTCGTCCTTTTGTTGTACAGAGAACAAAATAAAATTGAAAACGCTTTTGAGTTTTGAGTGCAGACATGACTCATCAATCATAATTGGCATTAATCTCGAGTCTTAGGTCGCTGGCTCCCTCGTTCGCTGGGCAGGTGGTGGCGCGCTCCAGCGCCGGTAGCTCCTCTGTACCACGCCTGCGAGCCTGTCAGGCTCTAGTTTATCACGAGCAGTCCTCCTGCTCAGCTCCGGCTGAGGGACTTGGAGCACTGAGCTGGGCCGACCCCTCTGTCACAATCACAGGGATAAGTACCGGAGCAAGTCCTCGCTCTCAGCGAATGAAAAACAGCCTCTTTTCAGGGGGAACGGCGATGAATCATCCCGCAGTTACTCTCCTCTCATTACCAACATCCGGTGCGGATAAATTGATCTTTCGCCACCATTCACAAATGCCAGAGACCATTAAGGACCGGACTGCCAGCTGCTTTAACAAATGCGCAGGAGCCGCTTGCTCTCCCACAATGCTGTTCTTCACACTTCTGGAATTAAAGTGCCTCAGTGTGGTGGCTTCAGGAGGAAAGAGGGGAGGGGACCAGTGGAAATGTCATGAAGGAAAATGGTTGTAGTTCAATATGGCTTTATATCACCTGGATGTCTTCACTTCTGTGAGGAGAGTTATTGGGTTGCCAGGTTGATACAGTGATATATATTACGCTGTACTGGCTGCAGACGTCTGGCAGATGAGCTCAATTGTCAGATTCACATCTATAAACATTTTAAAGTAGAGACACATCAGAATGGTACTACTGGACAGACCATCACTTTTTAATAAATGATTGTGATTAACAGTTTGTCTTTCTGGTTAATTGTATGCAGATATTAATGTACAAACAAAAGTAAATTCAGTTCAATGGTTGTAAATTCAGAAGTGCTGTAATTGCTTCCTAGCTGTCAATGCTTAATAGATCCCTAAAGACACTTTATTTCTAGTGTCCTTTTTAGATGGAACAAACACTAAATGGGCTCTCAGTAAAATAACAGTCACACATGAGGGTTAGGATTAGGGTTTGGGTTGAGGTTAAGGTTATGGTTAGGACTAGGGCCAGGGTGAGGGTTAGGATTACACTCTGAGGGCTGGATATTTTTGGTTGGTGGACTATTCTCAGTCCAGCAGCGACACTGAGGTGTTTAAAAACTCCAGCAGCACTGCTGTGTCTGAGCCGCTCATACCAGCACAACACACACTAACACACCACCACCACGTCAGTGTTACTGCAGTGCTGAGAATGACCCACCACCCAAATAGTACCTGCTCTGTGAGGGTCCATGGGGGTCCTGACCACTGAAGAACAGGGTAACAGAGTATCAGAGAAACAGATGGACTACAATCTGTAACTGTAGAACTACAGAGTGGAACTGAACGGTCAGTGGAGCTGATAAAGTGGACGGTGAGCGTAGAAACGAGGAGGTGGTCATAAGTGTATAGTCATGTAGATGAGTGAAGGATGGCAGTAGCTCAAGGCCGTGCAGGTGGATAAAATGAATGCTTCTCTCCTCTTCCTCAGTCCTGGTGTTGAGAATCTGATGTCAGGTGTAATACCAGCCTTCGCCACCAGAGGTCAGCCTCACCTGAATACTGACGTACTTCCTAGTTACACCCTGACCCCTCTCACCCGCAGCTCGTTTACCTGCCTATTTAAGGACCTTCAGTGACACTGCTTCCCTGTGAAGTCTTGCCAGTTTATTCTGCATATCAAGCCTTGGTTCTTGGCTGTTGATGATTTTGGATGACCTTGACCCTTTTCTGAACTCTTGGACTGCTTTCTGATCTCCCCTCGGTGCTTCAGCTGTTTTGACTTTTGGACCGTTTTTGGCTCTGGTTCTGGTTTTTGTGTGTTTGAGTAAACGGGCATCATGGATTCCAGTCTGCCTGGAGAACCTTCCTTACACCTGAATCTGAACAGTGAGACCAGGCTTACGTGGTTGAGCGTGTTCCTGTGTTAAAGCTTGGCACGGTTAGGTTCAGGACATCACGGCCTCTTGCCAAAAGTCAGGATCGCCCCATATGCTCTATATATCATATGCAGAATACTATGATTGTTAAAAACAACAACCCAAAAACCATTAGAACCACATTCAGCACTACATTAAGCGCCGTGTAAATGAACAGCTGTCTCACGTTCCCACTTTCTGTTTTTCTAAGTTCCTGCTGAATGTTGCAGAATTTTTCATAGCGAGTGAAAAGTGTGACATTACTTCCCTCTCACCCTCCCCATGTCAGAACCAATTAGTCAGCTTCTGTCAGCTCCCCGTGATACTCTGCTCTCCAGCTTGGCAGAAAGAGCAGCAGTCGCCTGGTGGAACAGCTGAGGATCCTGGACTAACATGCAAAGACTATTCCAAGACGTAAACACTGAAACTGTTACATAGCCAATCCTAACTGAATAATATGGACTGTTCCGTCGTGTAATTCACAGATCTGGATTATTTTCTAAAGCAAAAAAAGCCTTTTTGGTTTTGACGAGTCTAGTTTGGTACATAAAGGACCCATATTTACTTTCTAGAGCCAGTGTTTTGTCCGTTTATCCTACGGAATACATCTGTATGGAAAAACGGACCACGTCCTTTCATCAGATCAGATCAGATCAGATGAGATAATCCTTTAGAACATTATAAAGGATTATGAATAAATATCAGCTAAAACATTTACACTGTAATGATGTTTTACCTGAATCTCCCAGAGTTTCGCACATGAGGTACTGGTTTATGTTGTTGAGGAATTAACAGTATAAGCATATTATAAATAGAAAAGTATAAAGTCTTCACACTGTAGAGATATTTTAAAAATACTGTTCTTGAGATGTTTGGTAATGGTGGGTCAGCGTCTCAGTGACTGCGCTACATCCCTCCTCAGTCCATACCTACAGCTAATTACACAGAGAACCCACCAGCTGAAATGATGAGACTTTACGCTGAGAAAATCTGACTGAACTTTGTTTTGATAGCTGAACAAAGTAACTAAAGGGGTTTGATGTGAAATGCGTGATCTAGAGAAGAACGTACCCAGTCAGAATTGGCTGTGATGGGAATCAGACAGCAGAAAGGTTTAATGCTTGTAAAAGCTACGGCACAAAAAAACTTGGGGTACAAATAAATTGGCGGATGTCTGCGGCGAGTTCCACATGTAGTTAAAGATATATTTAAAGAAAACTGATATTTGTCAGACTAATCCTTTAGTTACCTTTGTCTCCCGAAAGTGGAGTTTAAACAAATCTTAGAAGTTGTAGAGAAAATGGGACTTTTAAGATAAACTTAAAGTACCTAAAGCTTTGGTCTTTCAGAGCTCCACTTCTCTCTCAGATCTGAAGAACCCGCTCTGTCCGTTGTTCCCCGCAAACAAAAAAGCTGCTGGTGTTCTCAGAATAACAGGCTGACCACCCCAAAGTCCAGACCTCAACATCACGGAAAGTGTTTGGGATCATTTGGATCGTAAGAAACGGAAAATACAACCAACTTTCTAAGACTGAACTTTGGAGGTGTGGAAGACGTCCATGCAGGGTCTTTAAAAAACTGAAAGCAAGTCTCCTGAAAAGAATAGCAGCTGTAATAACGGCAGAGTGGACACACGAAATACTGGAAAAAACTGATGTTATATATTTATTGAGGCTTTGGTGCAATATTATATTGCTAAATTTATTATAGTGCTAAATTTCCTTCGGGATCAATAAAGTATCTCTCTATCTATATTCAGTTTCATACAACGGTTAGTTCCGGCCCGCAAGCTGATTGGTTGAAAAGCGTTCTAATAGCGTTTTTTCAGAAACGCTATCACTCCGCTGAGATGCTGTTTCTAAGCAACGGCTTTGACAGCTGTAGGAGACGCTCAAGCCGTTTAAATGTTTTTACTTCTGACTTTGCCCCAAACAGAAAACGGACACTGTTAAGATCACATCTGACCGACAGCCGATTTGGTCCGACTCTGAAGACGAGACGACGCTAAATTCCCAAACTGTCGTCTCCACTGAGCCGCTTTTCAGTCGGCAGCTGTGACGGAAGAACAGCTGAACAACCTGGAATCAGCCAGAAATGAACCCAACACCATCAGAGTCATGGTCCGACTCTGAAGATCAGACACGTCTGGCGAATGGTGTTGGGTTCATTTCTGGCTGATTCCAGGTTGTTCAGCTGTTCTTCTGTCACAGCTGCCGACTGAAAAGCTGCTCAGTGGAGACGACAGTTTGGGAATTTAGTCTAAGGAGCTGGAGAACGAACTGCCGGCTGAGCAGCGAGTGGGCGGAGCTCGTTACTCTGACGTAGCAATGAGCTGCTCGTTAAGGAGCTATAATTAGGAGGAAGGAGCTGAACATTAAAACATATTAAACGCCGCGTTCACGGCCAGTTTATTCATTTCTTACTGTATTTATTTACCTGCTGTATTAAAGCAGTGAGTTATCACACACCTCGAGTGTTTTCTGCTTTTTCCTGATGCTGGAAATCTGTACTTAATGGCCATTTTGACTGGAAATGAAGTGAAAGAAGGTGGTTTCTGCACAGTACAGTACAAAAACACATGCGTTCACCGGCCCTTTTGGACAGAAATTTGAACAAAAAATTGGTTATATTTGCATTGCAGGCACTGCAACCCCTGCTTTCTATCAGCACCACAGCAAATGCGTCTAGACGTTTATCTACAGTGCAGCATTTCTCATCACTGAATTCTAATCAGTGGAGGTCCAGTTTAATGCAGTGCCAGCTTTGAGAGGTTCGGATGTCATTCAGTGACAGATCATGGGTTTGAGCTTTGAGCTTGGGCAATGATTACCAAACTGAATGCCTACAAAGTGGTGTGAATATGTTGTGGTGGAGAGAGGTGGGAGGGTGTACGTGTGCATTCATTCATGCTTGGGTTAGTGTTTTGGCTTGGAGGGGTTTGGTCTTATCATGAGTCCATCTGTTTTCAGCTGGACCATTAGCTTCTCAGCTGTTCTCATGCTGCTCTGCCTTATACCAGACGAGGGCACACACACAAACACTGTGTGTGTGTGTGTGTGTGTGTGTGTGTGTGTGTGTGGGCATTCATCTGCTATAAGAGAACAGTTTTTAGAGATGGGATATAGAAATACATTGTTTCTCATATTGCTTTGTATTTTTTCAGGAACTCTTCTGATTTTAAGTAGTTTAAGTAGTTAAGTTAATTTCGTGCCTAAATACACGTCTTATTCCTGCTTATGGAATTATATTTCATAATCAGATCTGCATGACCAGTCAAAGATTAAAACTACATTTGCTTTTGATGTTAACCGTTTTAATGTCTGTAGCACAATATTGAAATGTTTGTTAGAAAACTTCAAATTAAAATAATGGGGAACACACATTTTCCAAATTTCCAGCGGCTGTGTGAGTGGTGTTTGTTTGACACTGAAATTAGTGCCTTTAAAGCCTGTCATGAGGTAATTTCAGGTGTTAAGTGTTACATCGCAGGCCAAGGCAATGTTTATTTAAACAACACAATATATTGATTTGCCCACGCTGTCCAGCTGTTCCCTTTATATGTAACTACAGTGCTGTGCAAAAGTCAAAGACCACCTTTAAATAAACCATTCATTTAATTTTCTGTCAAAACAGATCAATTCATCTTTTGGTGTCAGGAAAAAAAAACACATTTAACAGGAAATTACACAAACAAAACGCATTCTTTTCAGTATTTAGTGTCCATTCTTTGTCTTTAGTAGAGCTTCTGTTCTTTACAGGAGACTTGCTTTCAGTTTTCCTAAGAAATCTGCAGGGATTTTGTTCCACACCTCCAAAGTTCAGACCTAGAAGGTGATCGCACTTTCTGCTTCTAACGATCGCAGACACATTCAGTGATGTTGAGGTCTAGGCTCTGCTCTGGGGTGGCCAGTCCATTGTTCACAGGTCACCAGCATCTTCTTTGATTTGGAATATTTTCTTCTTTTTCGCCTGTTTCTTTTTCTCAGTGAGGCCTCTTGACAGCTACACGTCCTTTCTGACCCATAGCGCAGTAAGGGGGGGGTTGGAAACACCTGCGGGTTTTTTTCAGATCTGAAATCAAGAATGGGGCTCGATTTTCTGCTCTCTCTCTGAGATCAAACCCCCCCCCCCCCCCCCCCCATTTTCTCTAGATCTTTTCAAAAAGATCTAAAACTCCAGTTTTAGAAACCTTTTTATACATATTTCCCTTTCTTTATGCAAGTGGATCATCTTGCATCCAATCTAAGAAAAATATCACCTGAAACATTAATAACTTGTATTTAATTGCCAGTTTGACTGGACACTAAACAAATGAGAGGTGTCCTGACTTTACTGCACTGCAGGCGTTTGCTAGATGAGGACCCAGGCTGCACAAAGCATCTCACTGCCTAAGAAAGGAAAGGAAAGGAACTGACCGAAGAAGGAATGCAACAGAAAGGGATATTAACTCATCTAGGCTATCACAGCATTTATCTGAAGTATTAGAATAGTGGTAAGTGTGTATGCATTCTCAATGAGCTCTCAAAAGAACCTCCTGTCATCAGTTCTTGTGTTTTACGGTATAATGCTTGAGTTCTGCTGTTGTTAGTATCGGTTTAATTCAGCAGCTGGCAGATAATGAGGGAGGCAGGTGGACGTGGTATTGGTTATATTGTTTTCAACATAAGGGTACGTCTTCTCCCTTGTGGATGCTCGCTACCTTCCTCAGCTTATTCAAAGCAAACAAACCCGTCTGTGTAAACTAGCTTCCCACCTCTGCGACGCATATGAATGTGTGCTGATGACATTGAGTTAACTGTAGATATTTACTTTGAGGGTGGGGTGGATTAAAAACACTCATAAATTGCCGTGTATTATTTCTAAATATGTTGCCACACAGTGCTGATGCTTTGTTTTTCTTTCTCTAGGGCTAAGTGAGCTGAGAGGTAATCTAAAGTTGTGCGGTGCACAAAGAGGGGGTTCAGACTGCCATAGAGTGGCTTTGGCGCTAAGGGAGTATCGCCTCCCGAGCCCACCCTCACCACAGACTCTCAAAGAAGCCCCTGAGCAGCCCACCGATGAGTCCTCCAGCCATGCCGTATCCCTCACATCCTGCGTTACCAAGAGTGTAAGCTCCTGGTCCGTGCCAGAGGACAGCAACAAGCCTCCCTTCACCATGATGGAGCCGCTGGGCGTCTCTGGACTGACCGAGGACTGCCTGCAGAGCCGCACCTGCCTGGACTGCATCATTGAGACCAAGGATGCTTCAGATGCCGAGCCCAGCATCAGCCTCAAAATGGCTGACATAAACCGGGAGTATGATGCTTGCTCCATCTCTGACATTAGCATGCAGTGCATGAGCACCAGCGAGACAGGCAATTATGGGGATCAGCTCCTGTCTGACCAGCTTTTGAGCTTCCCCATACCCAAGTCCCATTTGGGGGAGGAGAAGGACACAGAAAAAACAGAAAACGACCCAGATCAGACAGCTAAGAACTTGTATGAGGGCCTGCTGCTGGACAAATGCAATGGGGAGGAAGGCCTGCTCACCAATTCCAACCAGGACTGGGGTTACTTTGAATCCTTCATCAGTGAGAGTAAAATGGAGCTGCTGGACCTTTGTTCAAAAAATGAGCTCTCGGTGAACCTCTTCTCAGAGGAGGATGTAGACAACTATATGTTTGATGATGATGATGATTCTACGCTGAGCAGTGATGTGTGCTCCCTGAAGATCCGCTACGAGTCCTTCCAGGACAACATGAGAGAAAAGACCAACGTCCTTCAGGAGGAAACGCAGTTCAACTTTTTTCCCAGTGTGGTGGTGAACTGCACGAAAAAAGATAGCGTGGTTAAGAGAAGTGTGGATGGAAGCTTAGCGAAACCCGAAGAACTCGGACTGGAAAATGAAAGCAAAGGAGATGGTTCCTTAGATAGGACACTTGATTATAGTCCAAAAATGAACTACTTCGTTGATTCCGGCAACTCGGCTGAAGACTCGGGGGAGTATAGTGATGACAGCTCAAGCACTGGCTCCTCCATCGACACTTTCCATGTGGGCAAACATAAAAACTCGTTTCCTCGAAAGAATGGATGCTCGTCCAACCCTCTAAACTATGGACTACGAGCAAAGAGGAAAGCCAGGTTCAGTGATGACTACCTTTATGACGTCGACTCCATCGAAAGTGAAAAAAACAACGAAAAGCGAGAAAAACCACCTTCTGATCCGAAAGAAGAACAGGATGACGACTGGTGTCCTAAAAAGAGAAGAAAATCTTCCCGCAAGGAGCCACCCGTGATCATCAAATACATCATCATAAACAGGTTCAAAGGAGAAAAACATATGTGTGTGAAGCTCAGCAAAATTGATCCGGCAGTCACGACTATAAGCTTAAACAAGGACACCATCAGCAAATATGAAAAGCTGGCTCCTCTGAAAGATTTCTGGCAGGAAAAACAGAGGGAGCACGAGGAGCAGCTTAGGCTGGCTGCAGGAGATAAACACAATTTCCATCTTAATGGCCGCCATCGACCCTTTAGTTCCAGTCCTCCCAAAAGGAAATACAAGCTAGCAAACAGACTTAGGATTCAGAGGATTCAAACTGTGGAGCAATCACCCCACAAGCAGGGTGCCTCTCCCTCTGATCCTAGGGAGGAAGTCGCTTCTAAAGAGGAGGCAAGGCCACCGACAATAGCAGCCCCCAGCTGTGCAAGCGCATTAGACCCAAATGACATCATACGCACTACTACCCGAAAGAGCAGAACACAAGAGATGGAGGAGAGCAGAATGGCAAATAAAACGGTCAGAATGCGTAAATTCAAAAGCGAAGCCAGGCTAAGAAGCAAGAAAATGAGGGACCTTGAGGAGAGCAGTGAAAGCATGACAAACCTGACCAATGCTTCCGCTGTGCTAGGAAATAAGGACACAGTAGGGAGTGGGAAAGAAACCGAGATCAACTCGGCTGCACACAGTCCCCAGTTATGTGAGAGTCAAACAGCCGATGCCACTGAAAAATTTGCTTTTATGCCTGCCACCTGCTCCCCTAACAATGCTACGTCATCTGAGGTTGTGGCTACAGGTGTACCCGTTATCCCCGGGGGCTACTTACAGACATTGTTAGATGCTTCGGATTCCTCGGGTGGCTCTGGCGTCTCTTTTTTCCCTCAACAGACCCCCAGGCAACACTCGCTGGGTCTCTCTTTGGAGGAGCAGCAATTTGCTTCTCTTCAGCTGGCCCAAAGCTGTGTACTCTCCCCACCCTCTGAATCAGAGCTCCAGCAGTCACCCCAGAATGGTCCCAGCCTTACCCAGATGTGGCACTCCCAGCTTGGCCCGAACCAGCAGTTTGCTACCGATATCCCTGAGACGGCTATCTTGCCCAGCAACTTCTCCAGTGCTATTCCCATGCCAATGTCAGAGAACTTGCCAGTGCCTGGGTACAGCCAGCTGGGGTTGGAAAGCAACAGAATGCTTTATGAAAAAAATTACATGCCTGAGCAGGCGCTGCCGCCTGATGCGGATTTTCAAGCGTGTCAGGTTCCCTGCGTGGAAGGCCAGCTACAGTTTCAAAGAGGCACACTGCACACTGACAACGGCAGGCTCATCAGTTTCGACTCAGTTGGCTCGCTGTCAGCTACTTCCAGCAATTACAGCTCTCTGAGTCTCAAGTCCTGCGAGAAGGATGGCGAGGATGATGTGAACGAGAACTTTCTGGCCCACTGCAGTCCCAAACTGGTGATTCAGCAGAGTATTGATGCAATCACACCCCTGAGGGAATCCACAGACTTGCTGGATATCTCCAACTTCACACCAGATAAATTCAGACACACATCACTGTCGGAGCTCTCGCCCCCTGAGACGCCGAATTTATCCCCCCAGGTCATAGGCCGAGAGATGAAGATAGCAGGAAAGGCCAAGGATCTCCACAATGGATCCGAGATGACACTGGAGGGCAATCAAGAAATTAAATGGAATTGCAACATGATAGAGCAGCCCGGATTCGCACTAGATAGTCACCAGTATCAGTTGTACAGCTTTAATGACGATGACCACTTAAGCTTGGAAAAGAAGGAGGCAAATCAAGCTGGCTTCGATGTGCAGGTTGCCGATGTAAACAGCGAGGTGAAAGGTGCAAAGACAAAGAGGAAAAATAGCAGCAAGCAAACCGCAGGCCAGGGCACTAAAAAAATCAAAGCACCAAGAGCTCCAAAGGGGGAAAAAGTTAAGACCCCACGACAGAATTCACGAGCGTCCAAAAAGCTAAAAGCCTTATTGGATGAAAAGGGTGGTAATGGCCAGGTAGAGGGGTCCAAGGGTTCAGCAAACCAGCTGACAGATAGCGGCTCTGAGGACTGGCCAGGAATGGGCTGGCCAGAGGGCAGCGGTAAAGATGACGAGCAGCGGGAGTTCGAAGAGCCTTCAAACATCCTATCTAACATAGTATCAGGGATGGCTGAAGTGCAGCGTTTCATGATGGCGTCTATTGAGCCGATATGGGGCCCTGCCGCGAACATCTGTTTACCCTCAGAGGCAAACAGCCTGAAGTTAAAGACTCTCAAAATCCTGGCAGGGACCTCGTCTGACCCCAAGAAGAAAGGCGCTGCCTCTGCCGGGGGTACAAAAGGCAGGAAAGCTGGGGGTAAAGGTGGCAAAAATCAGGCCAAGTTCAACGCCTCTCACCCCTTTTTCCCCCAGTTGGCTCTGGGTTGTAACATGTTTGACAAGCCTAACCTCGGCGTCCCCGGCATAAACGGGCCCGCACACAAAAAGATGTACCGTCACAAGACCAGTGCGAAATTCCCTCGGATCGAAAACATTAAGGGCAAGCGGGCTGAGCGAGACCCAAATAAGGACATAGCACTGATGACCTCTTTTGAAAAACTGAGGTAATATTTTGTGACTAGCTGCTGATGCACGTTCCTCACTTTCCCCCCCCACTTCCTGCTCAGCCCTTAGTCCCTGACATACCTGCACTGACTCAATGCCGGAGATGCATGGAAATTACGTTACCCTTAACCCACCCTCCTTATTTTTTGCCCCCCTGAAGAAGATATAGATATCTTGCATGAGAAACTTCTTGTACTTGCAAACTACCTATTGAGTGATTGTGTAAGGCTTGATTGAGATTTTAAACTACCATGGCTGCATTTTCTTCTTGCTTTTGCTGTTTTTCCTTGTAGCTGTTTTGGTTCTTTTTGTCTGAAGAGAAAAAAAAAGCCTTGATAAACGTGTTTTTTTGGGAGACTTTTTTTTTTTTGTTGTTGTTTTAATTTTATTCTTATTTTTTAACCGTGAAATTTTGCTGCCCTAAATTTGTGTAATTATATTCCTCGTTGGAAACATGTAGCTATTTGGGTAAAACCGCTTGTGAAAAGTTCGCTCCCACATTAGTTTTTGTATGCAGGACGGGACGATCTCTCCTGTCCGTCTCCCTCATACTGCCTGACTTTTTTTTAGGTGGGAAGTGCTCAGCCTCCTATCGAGGATAATCAACATCCTTTGTAGGCCCCAAGACATCAATAGCACATAATGGGACCATTTTGTATTGAAGACATATCAGATTAACGGTTTGTTCATTTTTTTTCTTTTCTTACTGATGGAATGAAGTTATAATTTTCTTCCTATGCTTTTACAGGAGTTTTACTGGAACTTATCTTAGAGGGACAGTTCTAAGCCATGGAAATTCCAAAATGCTTCACTTTATTTTCTTTTTCTGCCAGTGACCCTGTATAGAAATGCACTATTTAATGAAAACATCAGCTCTAAAAATCAGCGTGCCAAATGTAAACTCTGTGCAAATTTACTATCAGTACTGCATACTGGCTGTTCTGTTTTCTATCCATATGAAGTATGGCCATTCTCTGTTGAGACTCTCCTGAGAATTGACATTCCAGATCCGCCCCCCCTCCTTTTTTTTCTTTTGGGAACCTATATTGTGAAGAGCACCCTGCAGCTGACAGTGGTACAAAACCACTCACTTAACCAAAACAAAACGCACCCTGAACTTTCCTCCTTTTTCCGCCTCCTTGCCAAATTCAGTTTACCTCAGCATACCTTGGCTTTGAGATTAAAAAGAGACAAACAAGTGGAGACGCTTCTTAATGAAAAGCACAGAAGAAGATATGGACAATGTTCATTCTGCACAGAGAACACCGTCTATCTGGCGTCGGATGGTAAGCACTGTCGTTGTCGTGTGTGGGAATGTCTGTCAGGTTAATCGAGTAACAAAAACATAACAACAGACTTTTTACTGGCAAAAAAATAATCAAATCTTGTGATTTTGAGCATCAGTGTGTCATAATAACATTTGCAGTGTCCTGATGTTGTATGATATACACTTATCAGACGTAACATCACGACCACCTCCTCGTTTCTACGCTCACTGTCCATCTTATCAGCTCCACTTACTGTATAGCTGCACTCTGTAGTTCTACAGTTACAGACTGTAGTCCATCTGTTTCTCTGATACTCTGTTACCCTGTTCTTCAGTGGTCAGGACCCCCATGGACCCTCACAGAGCAGGTACTGTTTGGGTGGTGTTGTGTTAGTGTGTGTTGTGCTGGTGTGAGCGGATCAGACACAGCAGTGCTGCTGGAGTTTTTAAACACCTCAGTGTCGCTGCTGGACTGAGAATAGTCCACCAAACAAAAAAACAGGCAGCGTCCTGTGACCACTGATGAAGGACTAGAGGATGACCAACACAAACTATGCAGCAGCAGATGAGCTGTCGCCTCTGACTTTACATCTACAAGGTGGACCGACAAGGTAGGAGTGTCTAATAGAGTGGACAGTGAGTGGACACAGTGTTTAAAAAATCCAGCAGCACTGCTGTATCTGATCCACTCAGACCAGCACAACATACACTAACACACCACCACCACATCAGTGTTACTGCAGTGCTGAGAATGACCCACCACCCAAACAGTACCTGCTCTGTGAGGGTCCATGGGGGTCCTGACCACTGAAGAACAGGGTAACAGAGTATCAGAGAAACAGATGGACTACAGTCTGTAACTGTAGAACTACAGAGTGCAGCTATACAGTAAGTGGAGCTGATAAAGTGGACGGTGAGCGTAGAAACAAGGAGGTGGTCAGAACGTTATACCTGATCAGTGTATAATGGGCCTATAAATTACCAGGTAAATTGATTGAACTGTGGTCACTGTTTATCTCTAAAATGTAAACATGCAAACATCTGACTATCAAGACGTGAAAGGGGCTACATTTGGTCGTTTTTCTTCTCTACCTTATTGGCTACACAAGCGTATTTGCACATCAACATTACTTATTTTCTAATAATTGCCTGATATGAAGGGCCCATCCTGTCCTGCGGGTTTCTTCTGCTCTGTTTTATTCCCTGAGGTCCAGTTATGACGTTTGTATGTTTTCATGCACCAAAACCAGCGAACATTCATTTCTACATGACCTCTCTTTATTATTTAGAGTTAAACAGGCTTTTTGGTGAGTTCTGTCTGTAAATGACGTCAGATGTGGAAATGATCGGCTGTGCATTATTTCGCTGCTGTCGGAAAGAAACCTCGTGTCTTAGAAATGGAAACTTTACAGAAAAAGAAGAAAAAACACACTTTACTTTTACTGTAAGTCAATGGAACCAGACATTTTTCCAAGTAATTATGAGCCGTTTCCTTTCATCCATCCTTCATGAAATTCACACACAATGTAAAGGGCAACATTTTTAAATTATATCCAAAACTGAAAAACGGAGATACGAGGTCTTTTTTCTGACAGCAGCGGTTTAAAACTCGGTCTAGGCTGAAGCACAGCTTTTAATTTGACTGTAAATGGGCGGGGCTAAACCGCCGTAGGCTGAACATCTGAATGGATCGTCGCTGTTGGAACACAACTTAGTATCCCTGTTTTTGTTTTTCATGTTTTTAAGATGATCTGAAGACGCCTGCCGCCGTTACATTGTGTTAAAATTTCAAAATAAATGAACCAACAACAAAAAAAAGCTCTAAAATTCCTTGTGGGGAAAAAAATTACATTAACTTCCGTTATAAGTAAAGAGAGTTTTTGGAGGTACGAGGTTTTGTTCCGAAATGCACTCTTTTTCATGACATCACAAAAACAGTTATTTTCAAAATGCAGCTTAGTTTCCGTATCGCTGCTGTCGGAAGAACCTCGTATCAACGTTTTTGTTGTTTTTCAGTTTTTGACCTAATTTGAAAAAACCTCTTGCCCTGTACACGGTGTGTAAATTTCATGATGAATGGACTAAAACAAACGACCCAAAATGACTTGAGAAAAATTCTGGTTCCCTTGACTTGCATTAAAAGTAAAGCGGGTTTTTTGCTTCTCCTGTAAAGTCGCCGTTTTGGAGATGCGGTTTCTTCCGACAGCAGTGTTATATGGACTGTATGGACTTTATGGGGAGTTTATTGTACATTTTGATACGTTAACAGTGTTTACATAATACATCAAACATTTATTCCAAAGTTTTTTTGGTTTTCCATGATACGGGCTGTTTAAAATATAAACGTATTCTAAATAGGGATTTACCAAGCTGGGAACTGTGGGCCGATGGGGATGCACGTTCCTTCCTTACTCCGAAATGTTACCATAACACAGTTTTGCTCTGTATCCTTCTGCCTCTGTCTGTTCTTTCCAGCTTGCCATGTTCAGGACCAGGACATGCTGGTGAGGGGAAAACTGCACACGGGCCGTGGCGCCCACTTGCCTGCCTTCTTGTTTCTGCCTATTATCAATTGAATGTACTTCAAGATTTGTACAGTGTGCCACTGTTGAGCTGCCTCCTCTTACTGGTGCTAAGAAAGCAGACCTTTTTCTTTTTCTTCCCAGATACAACAAAACAGAAAAAAAAGGAAAAAAAAGAGAAAATATAGAAAGACAGAACCCTAATCCTCTCTTTATGAATGTATAATATATGGTTATGTTTGATGTATTCACACCATAATTATTTGACATTAATTGGGATTCCTTTTTGCCTTTTTGTTGAAAAGAGTATTGAGCTTTATAAATATTGTCTAGAGTTGATACCAGAGGGATTCTTAACGAACTCTTGACATGACAAAAATACTGTATATTTTTCTCTGTGCCAATTTGTAACATATTTTGTAAGTGTATATTTTTCTTAGAAAGTGCTGTGAAGTATTAGTGTGTGTGAGTAACCTTTTTTGCGCCTCTGTAGGCAGTGAAAAGGATGTATAACGAAAAGGTTTCTGGTTTTAAAAACCAAAATATTAAGTAACAAGCAAACAAACAAACAAAAAAAAAATCTACATTTTTGTTGGGAGTTTTGTACGAGGAAATTGACCTTGTTGTGGGAGTAATGTGTTATTGTGGAAAACACAAATAGGCAAAGAAAGAAAAATGAAGAAAAAAAATGAAGAAAATTTGTGAACCACTTGCTGTTTTATAGATTTTTCATGTAAATTATTCTAGTATTATTTTGTTTATGTTGTAACTGTTGCAAAGGTTTTAAATATTTGTGAACCCGCCTGTATGGTGATAATGTAATATTGGTAACTTGCTGAGTTTTGTAATAATGTTTATGGAGTAAATATACAAATTAAATTGAGATTTTGAATGCTGCTTTTGGAAATTGTCCGTTTTGTTCTGTACCTGCCCGAATCTTATTGCTGGATCGCTTCACCTGATGTGCTGATCTTAATGAGAGGCCTAATGAACATTTGATATGGGGGTGCACTGGACGCCACTAAACTGTCCTTATTTACAGCCTCACTGATTGGTCTAATCCAGACGCTGAATTAATACGTGGCAACAAGTGTTGAAGCAAAGGAGTTGTTGAATATAGTTATTTGTAAGTATTGTGAGGCCTTTAGTCCCATTAGTCTCCGAAATAAAGCTTCTAGACTGTCTCTGGGTCAGTCCCCCTCTGGTCACTGGGGTGGTTCCCTCAAGGCTCCATCTCAGTGCCTTTAGTCAGGGAACATAACTGAACCATAATCCACTGAAATGATGTGTTCTAAGCTGGACTGACTCCACACACCCCGCCTCGCCTCGCCTCGCCTCCGGGCCTTTATTCTACTGCTCTGTTTTAAAACATTCGGCTCTGAAAAGTTAAGTGATACTTTTTTTTAATCCACCTCCGCATTTAACCCACCCATGCAGTGAAACACCACATACACACTAGTGAATACAGACAGACACACACACACTAGGGGGCAGTGAGCACACTTGCCCGGAGCGGTGGGCAGTCCTATCCACGGCGCCCGGAGAGCAGTTGGGGGTTAGGTGTCTTGCTCAAGGACACCTCAGTCATGGACTGTCGGCTCTGGGGATCGAACCGGCGACCTTCCGATCACAGGGCCAATTCCCTAACCTCCAGCCCACAACTCCCCCTAAAAAGGAACAAATACCAACTTTTCACCTGGAAAAACTGATTTAAGCTTCACAATCAGACCTTAAACCCACTGCTGGAGATTTGAGGGAACATCTACACTGTTTGGACCTTGATAATGAAATTGGGCAGGCTTAAAAAAAACATTTCAGTTATTTCTATAATAGGGCCCAGCACTCAGAACCTCTTTAGACCATCCATATGGGTCATTCCAGCCTAAACTTGCCATTTGTTACATTGCTTCTTGTTGTTCTGTAATATCGTGCAGCCCTCAGCATCATTAGTTTTACAGAAGTCACTATTTTGTATCCTTTTGTTTGTGTCCATCACTACACCCACCATACACGGCAAAAATGCCTCACACAAGCGCTGGAAACCCCCGCCAGCCATACACAATCCTGATAAACTTAAAAGCATATTTGGCAACTTTGCAGTAACATTAGCCTGTTTGTAAATCCATTAGGTTTTTTAAGGCTCCTCCTGCCTTCAAGACCATCAGGAGGACGTTTTTCTGGCCTTTATACTGGGAATTCTAGCTCTAGAGGCTGCTGTGGCACTGCTGTGGGAGGTGTGCAGGCGTGTTTACAGCAGATGTAGTAACGATAGATTCTTTCATTTTGACCGATGTGCCCCTTTAAACATCCAGGGCGGGGGAAATGACCAGAACAACCGGAGACCAGACACTAGAAATAGGCATAAACACTATATATAAACAGTGAAGCCGTCCAGATGCCTAGATGTGCTGTAGTAGGCCCTCAGATTACCAGGTAGGCACATGTAGCTCACACTGGAGCATCATTCACGATTTATGATGATCTCCAAACTGTTTAGCCTCTTATTCTCCAGGGTATATTTTGGTTTGTCCATCTGAATTTTCGCCACCAAATCGTAAGGCAGATTATTCAGTAACTGCATGAAATAAATGTACTTATTTATTTATTTATTTATTTTGTAAAAGCTCCTCAGATTAACAGATCGTGTGTTCTATGATCTCCACATATCACTATATCCTCACAATTCACTGCTAAAGTCCAAAAATCTGCGCCGCTCTTTGTGATGTTTCCAGAGCAGATCACTGAAGAGACGCCGTCTGTTTATAGTTTAGAGCCCAGATTTGGGGAAAAACGGCTCGACTTTCAGTAGAAAAACAAACTGAGTTCAGCTTCTTTTATTATAAGGGTTTAAAATGACGTCACCGTCTATTAGACTGGAGAGAAGAGCTACAGCCTCACACGACGCCCAGCTTCTGAATGGAGCTCATGGAATAGGAACGCTATGAGGAACATGACCAAGCGCGGTTTGGAACCACCGGTGGTCCCGAGGAGCTGAAGAGGTTAAAGAAACATAATAAACTGGTTGTGGAGTAAAAGGAGAATCAGCCATGCAAAAGATTGTTATTAAGCTTGTCTGGTTAAAAGGCTGGTTTCGTGTTTTTGTGTTAATTCCACCAATATTTAAAACTTTATGCACAATTAAATTGCTCAGAGAAAGTCATTCAGAGTGGTTTGATGTGGAACAGAGCCAATAAGTGTGAATAAAGCCATTTTACCTGCTTACAAATCGACCGGCGAATCTACACGTCTGAGTTTTTATATGTGATGTTGAAGGTGAAATAGTGAATCTGAAAAAATGTGCTTTTTAAAGCGTTTTCCACAATAATCTTATGACAAAACCATGATAAAACACCATCCTCAGGCATCAGGCAGCTTCTTCGCAAGGACGTTTTTCAAGACATGACGTCTGGTTCCTATCACCACCACTGTGAACAGCTCTGTCTGTGTAAGTTTCTCTAGAACGGGACGTTTCATTTCAAACTACTTCGAGTGACTTTGAATACATCTTGATGGTTTAACTGTGTCGAAATTTTGGAAGACTGGTGGCATCACACTTTAAACGGCCTTCAATTGGAACAGCGGGTGACGTCGGCCTGTTTAACTCTCAGAGTCTTTTTATTGAATTTTATTGAATCATATTCGTCGTACATAGTATTTGTAACAGTGTGCTTGAACACATGCATAACAAGAGAATGTACACAAAAAAATACATATTAAATATAAATATCTATTTTATATAAATAAGACTAATTTAAAAAGTAAAACATTATAAGAACATTATAATTCATATTCATCTTTATATTCAAATCTTTACAAATTATTAACGTGTATTTTTAACTTTGTTTAAAATTTTTAAGCAATGATTGAATCGAAAAAGACACATTTTAAAGAATTATATCAATATAAAGAATTATAAATAGATATTTCCCAAAATTCACATGGAATATTGCACAAGATTAGATTAAGAGACTCTTATTAGTCCCACAAACAGGGAAATTTCACCTCCCCATTTAACCCATCAGTGCAGTGAAACACCACATACACACACACTAGGGGGCAGTGAGCACACTTGCCCGGAGCGGTGGGCAGCCCTATCCACAGCGCCCGGGGAGCAGTTGGGGGTTAGGTGTCTTGCTCAAGGACACCTCAGTCACGTACTGTTGGCTCTGGGGATCGAACCGGCGACCTTCCGGTCACAGGGCCAGCTCCCTAACCTCCAGCCTATGACTGGCTTACATCACACAAGGCATGGTGAGGAGTTAACAATATAAAGAATTCTAAATTATATTTCTATATATTATAAAATATATAAAAGAATGATATAAAGAACCACTATTCTACTTTACATGCTAATGTATAAGAGGGGGAAATTCTCAGACCTATAGCAGCAAATTTAGAGCAAGGAAGAAAAGAAACAAGTAATTAAGATTATTAATGACTTAACAAGGTTTACAGTTTACTATATAAACAACATATATAGCACTAACAGTAAAAAAAAAATCAGATACAAATATAAACAATCACAAAAAATAACAATATAAGCAATTATAAATAAAAAAAGCCAAACATATTTACTCTGTAAGGATATTTTACTCAAAATGCTGGTGGAGTTTCGCACAGTGAGGAATCAACGCTACAAACAGGGACTTTTAACTGTGGCGCAGCGGTTTATACGCAGGCTGTTTAATGCGCCAGTGTGCGGTGGTGAACGCAGCACATATCCTTATGATCTATATCATTTCCATATTTTAGTGATTTATGAAGACACTTTATGAACTTTGCTGGTGACACAGCATCGTTTTGTGTTTTTATAAACGGCTTTTTTTCTCCTGTTGCTCTGAAAGACAGGCGGCTACACGGCTAATGCTAGCAAAGCGGCCTCAGCGTCAGCCTGGAGCTTAAACAGAAAGATAAAACGAGCATTTATGATCATTAAGACATGAATCAGCGTCCATATGCGAGTATTCACTTGCTCTGATGGTCAGAAGTGGCTCAAAGAGTTATTATTAATATAAGATCAGTAAATATTAAAGACGCAAGCCGACATCCTGTTGCAACATCTTAGCATTTCAAAATAAAAGTTCTTTTAAAAAAATTCAATAAAAACGAAACCCAGCAAACACGTATTCGTTCTGAAGAGCCCAACATACATCTGGCGTAGAAATAAACAAAAGCTACAACGAGCTACATTTTCTTATTAAGAATTTAAACTGTATTCAATATTTTGTTAGGCTTTGCTTTAAGCCAGGAGGGCACAGGGAGCTTAGGGAGGCTAAAAAAAATAAAAATAAAATAAAAATACAAATTACAGGTCGTCCTCTCCAGATTAGCATTACATTCAGAATAATAAAATGAATGTTTATTAACAAATACAAATTGTAATCTTTTACTGGGTCGTTTTAACTTTAAGGATTTTCAAAGTGTCACAAGCCTTATTTTACTCCGAGTGTGTTTGGAAGCACAGACGCCAGCAATAAGAGCTTGTTTACACCTGATATTAAAAAATATTATTCACTTTAATCTCTGAATCATGTTTCCTCCCTCGTCCAGATGTTCAGGGTATCTTATTTTGGGTTGGAGGTGGAGTGCTGTAAACGTCAGTGACATTTCAGTCATATCAAGCTTAGAAGTAGTTTTATTATTATTATTGTTATTATTATAATTAGTGCTTCACAGTCAAAGACTGATTTCGCACTAATTTACAAATTTAACAGGATCAATAAAATAGACAGTCATACACCTACACATGTAAAAAACATTAATATTAACAACACGGCTGTATGTAAATGACAAAGCACACCACACCTGAACAAAGCTTGAGCAGCCAACTTTAACAACATATTCTAAATAAATGATTATCATATATCAAAATCTATGTATAATGCATATTTATTAATACGTTTTGTAAGGTGAATTATAATATCAGTCAGTCCTCTCATTGGCTGTCTGTCTGTCTGTCTATCTATCGATCTGTCTGTCTGTCTATCTATCTATCTGTCTATCTGTCTGTCTGTCTATCTATCTATCTATCTATCTATCTATCTATCTATCTATCTATCTATATCTGTCTGTCTATCTATATCTGTCTGTCTGTCTATCAATCTGTCTGTCTGTCTATCTATCTGTCTGTATATCTGTCTGTCTGTCTATCTATGTATATATATCTGTCTGTATGTCTATCTATCCATCTATCTGTCTGTCTGTCTATCTACCTGTCTGTCTATATCTGTCTATCTATCTATGTGTACCTGTCTGTCTATATCTGTCTATCTATCTATGTCTACCTGTCTGTCTATCTGTCTACAGATATGTAATGATCTCAGTTTGCGTTTAACTATGCAGACTCCCCTAAACAGCGTAAGGGTGTCCAAAAACACACTGACCTCACTTGAGATGTGAATATCTGAGTAACTGCATGTTACAAACGGAGTTAAACAGGCTTCGTGTTGATTTATCTGTTTAAAAACACTCGAACAGGAAATTCAGAGGGATGTAGATTTTATAACCGATTTCACGGCCTCACAAATGTTATATCTTCTACACTGGTGGTCGTCCAGATCCCTTTGCCCCCCACAGACAGCCTTGCTCTGAGTTTTCTGTGCCATGTCCAAATCTGCTGTGATGTTATTGAGTTTTACTCTGTTTGGCTGTGTTTGGGCATATTCTAACACACAAAAAGCCCTTTCGTTTCACGGTTCAACCTGAAAGACATAAACAAATAATAATCTTGGTTAGTTTCTACACGTTTTGTGTAATGTGTGTGTTACACGTTTTGGGTTTTCATTGATGTAATTTTTTTTTGGGGGGGGGTACCGTGTATTTAAGAAAAATAAAATAAAAGTCGCTTCCCCGCGACTTTTATCTTGCCTTGTGTATTCCCACGACTCCGGTACACCGGAATCGAGACGTTCGATTACAGACGGTCTGACAAACGGATGGTGGAGAAAACGGACTCCTGCCGCTCGGATTAAAGAGACTGACGGGTTCGAGTTTAATACAGACGTCCGCAGCTACAGAGAGCGGGTCGGCGAGCAGCGGGAAATACCAGCGGATCGCGAAAGGTACGGGCTCGCCAGCGGTCCGGCTGTGAAGGCAGCGTTAGCTCGGTTAGCTGAGCGGATAGGGAAGCTAGCGCGCTGGGTACTCGGTTCACCTCTACCGTTGTTTTGTTGTTGGCTGGCTCGCTAACGCGGTCCGAGGGGCCGCGGAGTCGCTCGGGAATGTGGGCTCACCTTGGTTAGCCAGCCAGCCAGCCAGCTGGGGGGCTCAGCTACCGAGCCCACACGGCCGCTCTGTCGGCTTGAGAAGCAGCGCAGCGCCGTTAGCTCGACCGCTAAGGCTACCGAGTGAGTGATGCGGCTGCTTCGGTCACTTTGCCGTCGATCCGATCGGTTTCGGTTCGTCCCTCTCAGCGCTGACCCGCTTTAAGTTGATGAATCTGCTGTGAGGATCCGGCGCTGGTGCAGCGGCCAGCCTGTCTGGTGTCCGGTGGCGGTGAAAGGCGCCGCTGTTGTTGACAACAAACATTTGTGGCCGGTGATTGTGTAGCTTAGCTTAGCTTAGCTTAGCTTAGCTGCGCTGCCTTGTCCGCCGCTGTAAAAATAGCTTAGTTCGGTCAGGTTAGCGTCGGCTGGCTAACATTAGCCGGACAAAACGGGCACAACTTGTTTACGTTAATTAGCCGCTCGGCTAATTGGATCAGCCGCCCTGGACGGCGTCGCTGCTCTTCGGCTCCGGTTAGCTTAGCGGTTAGCCTGGCTGCGCTAGCCAGGCTGGAGGAGCCTGTCGGCCTTTTTTCTTGATGCCATTTTGTTTTCAGCCTTGCTGGCGCCGTTTCTCTCACTTAGCGCCCGTTTCTCTAAATCTCCGCTGCGAATACGCGTTTAAACCTTTACAGCGAGGCGGTCTTTTAACGGCGACCGCGTAGCTTTGCTGCCGTTCGCCGTTTTTTCCGTGATGCCATTTTGTTTTCAGTCCCTCAGGCAGCTTCGCGATCCGTGTCCATTTCTCGCCGGGGCGTCTTTAAAAGCCTCCACAGAAAGATTTAACCTCCTCACCGCGGACAACGCCGGCCGCGGTGTGCTCCTAACGGTACAGCCCAGACGCGCTGACCGCTGCCCTCTGTTCCGTTAATATCGTGAGGGAGTTTGGACATTTCACGCGGCTTTTCGGCCAGAACTCTCTGGTTTGTGCGTGTTGGTGACGCCGGGCTGAAAAGCTGAACGTGTGAATGATTCATTAAAGCTTGTGGTGTGTCTGTACGTTTCATAGGCTCTGCTGCTGTTCGGCTGAGCATCGTCGAGGTCGTGCATGCACGCACAACTTCACAGGAGAAGGGGAAACTCAGGCTTTACTTTCAATGCAAGTCAATGGAACCAGACGGTTTTCCAAGTATTTGGCCATCGCTTCTCTTTGCACGCAGTGTTTCAGGTTATGTCACAAACTGAAAAGCGACAGAAATGGAGAAAGGAGGTTTTCTTCCAACAGCAGCGGATGTATTTTACATATTTTATATAATGTGGTATTTATACAGCAATTCCATGATCACAACACATTAACAGCAGTTCAGCCTTTCCTTCTTTTTCTTGTCCCAGAACCGTTCATTTAGAGAGAGAGAGAGAGAGAGATGCAAGAATCAAGGCACAAAATGCTTTAAAATAGAAAAATAAGTACCTTTTTACTGCATCCTGTAGATCCTGCTGATCTGCTAAGTATAGGAATATATGTTGTCTATCTGCATGATGATTGACACTTATTCAAAACTGCTTAATGACAACAATCCCTTTTGTGCTTCTGTTGACGAGCATCTCTGTAATGTGAATCTTCGGCCGCTTGTGTCCAGGTGGTGCTGACAGTCATTTTGGCTTTAACAGCCATGGAGAGCTCAGACAATGCAGAACAAGGGGGCAGTGAACAGTCCGACTCTCAACGCAGGCAGCAGCGGGACCGCCTGGACAGAGAGGAGGCCTTTTACCAGTTTGTGAACAGTCTGAGTGAGGAAGACTACCGATTGATGAGGGACAACAATCTGCTTGGCACCCCAGGTAACAAAGCTGTAAAGCTGTGTTTTTTTTTTTGTATTATATGCTGTATTAACACCGGTCAGGCATGACATTCTGACCACCTCCTTGTTTCTGTGCTCGTTGTCCACTTTACCATCTCCACTTACTGTATAGCTGCACTCTGTAGTTCTACAGTTACAGACTGTAGTCCATCAGGACCACCATGGACCCTCACAGAGCAGGTACTGTTTGGGGGGTGGTGTGTTAGTGTATGTTGTGCTGGTCTGAGTGGATCAGACACAGCAGTGCTGCTGGAGTTTTTAAACACTGTGTCCACTCACTGTCCACTCTATTAGACACTCCTCCCTTGTCGGTCCACCTTGTAGATGTAAAGTCAGAGACGACAGCTCATCTGCTGCTGCACAGTTTGTGTTGGTCATCCTCTAGTCCTTCATCAACAGCACTGCTGTGTCTGATCCACTCATCCCGGCACAACACACACTAACACACCACCCAAACACATCAGTGCTGTGAATGATCCACCGCCCAAACAGTACCTGCTCTGTGAGGGTCCATGGGGGTCCTGACCACTGAAGAACAGGGTAACAGAGTATCAGAGAAACAGATGGACTCCAGTCTGTAACTGTAGAACTACAGAGCGGAGCTGGTAAAACGTACAGTGAGCGTAGAAACGAGGAGGTGGTCAGAAAGTCGCGCCTGATCTGTGTAATTTGATGTATTATTTTGCAGTGGTAGATTTGTTTCTTCATTATAGACGCATGAGACAAATGATCAAAGCTCCCTGCTTTCAGTGCGACCAGTTTTCTAATATTTTATGATGCTACCTTGAGTACTTTGTCGGTGGGAGAACTTTGTCAACTCTGGAAGAAGGTTAAATGCTCTTATATGCTCCTACGTCCCACCATATAGAATTGGATGATGCAGAAATAAAGACGTGTTGCTGACTGGCTGTCAGCTCGGCTAATTGTGCACGCGTTGACTGCTTACGGTCTTGAGAGGTTGTGGACCTTTTTATAGCGGTTATTAGAGGAACAGAAGATACAGACAGTAGTTTGAATTGGTTCGCCTATAATACTGAGAGCAATGGACAGATACTTCCAGTCCTCGTCCCTTCACCCAACCCCTTCTCACCTTGTGTGTAGCTGTGTTTTACTTCTGTGGTTTCAATGTTGTTTATGTGCTTAAAACAAAACCACCAAGCACTTTTGTGGACCTCCTGAAGACGCCCAGTCCATTTCTGTCCCAGGACAGTGGAAAGAAATGTTATTTTGGAGCATCCCTTAGCCGAGGCCCCTGCCAGGAGATGGCATTGAATGGGCAGTTCTTGTCCTGGTAAGTGCAGTGGTTTTCAGTACTGTCCTGTTGCTGTTTCACAAGCTGTTCTGAGCAACTGGTACACAGTACAGGATACTGCGTTTAAGCCCACTGCGTGAGCAGGAGAGCAGGTGAAATTCTGCATATTCGACTTTGCTTTGAGAGGTTGATGGTCCGGTAGAATAATCAGGCTCCGCCAATTAAACACTCAAGGAGAAGGGCATTTCGATATTTGGGTATGCTGCATGGATTTGGTCCTTATAAACTGGCAAATCATAGAAATTCTCCAACAAATGTCTGGGTTGACTGTCTGTACCTCAGTTAGTGCTGGGCGATGTGACCTCTAACCAGTTGAATGTCCTACCTCGATTACGATTAATGAACGATTATATATTTATTTATTTTTAGTTTACTGACCAGGTTTGTACTGTAAATATGTTCTGCATATCTTAATGTAAATTGTCTCAACAGCCACACTGAAATTCACATGGCTTTTATGTCGATCCACCTCACATTCGTCCTAATTTCGCTCTGCTGAGACTTGAACATTTGGGCTGATATTTCTGTTCCATGAAATGAGAAGAGACTCGTCCAAAACCCTCCGTGTTTGAGGAGATTCTGAAAGAAATGTCCGAACGAGGCCGCAGGAGAACGAGGCCGCAGGAGAACGAGGCCGCAGGAGAACGAGGCCGCAGGAGAACGAGGCCGCAGGAGAACGAGGCCGCAGGAGAACGAGGCCGCAGGAGAACGAGGCCGCAGGAGAACGAGGCCGCAGGAGAACGAGGCCGCAGGAGAACGAGGCCGCAGGAGAACGAGGCCGCAGGAGAACGAGGCCGCAGGAGAACGAGGCCGCAGGAGAACGAGGCCGCAGGAGAACGAGGCCGCAGCGTCAAATAACAGTTAAAACTCTGGAAGCGAAGTTTAAAGAATCCGAGGACGTGAATCGAAGAAGTGACCGCGCCCTTTTTACGGCTCTAACACCTTCTGGGTGATGAGCTCAGCTCTCAGTGAAGCTTCATGATGCTCCTGTGATGCTGGTGAAGATGAAGCTGGCGTTCGTTGGCAGTTGTGATTGTTTACCTCTGGAGTGACTCTGTTCTTTTGCCCCCCTGGGTCAGTTTAGAAGCTGATCTGTTCAGACTGTCGCAGACAGATCACATTTAAAAGATCGTCTAAACAGCCAAACAATCGGATTTGCTGAGAAAATCAGATTTGGGCCACTTTTACCTGCTGTGTGAATGTAGCCTTAGCTTTCATGTCGCAGAGTGGACGTGGCGGAGTCACGTGACCACACACGCCGTAGTAAGTTTTTAAGGTGACGGTACATGAACGCAGAGTCGGGAAAGAATTCACAGAAAAATAAAAAATCAAAATGACCAACGTGGGCAAGATTCCGCTGATTAGAGATTCTGAATGTTTCGATTAATCGCCCAGCCCTAACCTCAGTCACTTAATCTGGTGTGCCACTACGTAACTGCTTGAAGCTTCAGACAATCAGGAAAGTGACTGCACTTTCTTTGGCTTCCCATTGTTTGACCAAACAGTGTAAAACCTGCTCTTTTTGATACGGAAACTTGGTCTCAAAACAGCTGAAACAGTCCTGGCACGCTTGAATGTTGTATACTGAGGAAAAATCACTGTTTGTTCCAGTGCAAAGGACCTCCTTATGGAAATTCTAGTTATGGTTGAGATTTTTAAAACCTCTTATTGCAGTGTTTGGGAGTTGATTGTTTGGTTTTATTTTTTTCTTCTTCAAGCATTGGAGGCTTTTATGTCCCACCATAAAGGGCTAGATGATGCAGAAGTAAACATGTTGCTGACTGGCTGTCAGCTTGGCTAAAACGGATGCTGTCATGTTACCTATTCAGATCCAGAATTGGATATCATTGAATTAATAGATCAATCCCACTAATACCTCATATGCATGGTACTAACGTTTTCAGTTCTAGCGGGAAGGTTTTTGTAAATTCCAGTTTGTTTTTGTTGTTCCTCCCATAATGACACAAGTCTGCTTGCATTTCTTTGCACTTCATTCAGAATTGATGAGCAGGCTTAGCCATTATTAGCAGGCAAAAAGTCAGATATGCAGCATTTTACAAGTTTTTTTGGTCTTTAATAATAATAATAATAATAATAATAATAATTTTCAGTGGTCATATCAATATTTAGGTTTGCAAAGTTTTTTTTTTTTCCCCCTCTGGATTAAGTTTATTTCTTTCTCTCATTTATCTTTATTGTCGACTGATGAAAATTAATCCAGAGGGATGTTGAATAAAGTGGACAACTTGCCTCAGCAACCGTCTTTAGACAGCCAGCCCAGCATATGTGCTGTCTCATATATGGAACCCTTATGTCAAGGATTAAAATACTGATGACCTTCATCACAGACATATGTTTCTTTGATCAGGCGAGATTACTGAGGAAGAGTTGGCGAACCGCCTTCAGCAAATCAAAGATGGCCCTGAGCAGCTGCACAATGATGGCGGCAGCGGCGGCGGCGTTGGTGGCAGCGGCGGCAGCAGCAGCACCGGCAGCAGCAGCACCAGCAGCACCAGCACCGGCGGCAGCAGCAGCAGCCCTGAAGGCAATAGTGAACAGCCCCCAGGTATGTCGGTATTTTCTGATTTACATGCAAATTACTTGGTTGTATGTTACCTGCTTTTCTGTTGAATTTCTTTGGAGAAGCCAGTTATGAAAAGTAGTTGTTCTCTTCTTCAGTTCCAGTATCGGAGGGAACAGAAGAAGCGTCCAATGGCGACACTCTCCTCGACTGGCTCAACACTGTGCGTCAGACTGGCAACACCACAAGAAGTGGTCATCGGGGCAACCAGTCGTGGCGGGCGGTGAGCCGAACCAATCCAAGTAGTGGAGACTTCCGTTTCAGCTTGGAGATCAATGTCAATCGCAACATAGCCGAGCAGCAAACGCAGACTGACGCAGAGCGGCTGGAAGGAGACCAGGCCCCTCCAGACGGTCCTGTGTCTGAGCCTGAGGTGCCCATGGAGACAGCAGAGGTGGTCGAGGAGCCTGTGGTGGAGGAAATGGCTGTCATGGTGGAGCCTGAGCTCCCTGTCCCTGACAGTCCAACTGTAACCAGCCAACCTAGTCCACCGGTTGAGATTTTAACCCCTCCAATTGTTACTCCAGTAGAGCCACGTAGAGGCCAGATTAGAGCACGTAGCCCAAGTCCGGAACAGCGCAGAACCAGGGCCCGTACAGCTAGGAGTCGTTTACCTCTCAACCTTGACCAGTTGGACGGCCTTCCTCAGGCCCGCAGTGGCCTGCCTTCTCGCAGTCACGAGCCCATTTTGGAAGCAGCTCCTCAGATAGAGGGCAGTTCCAGGACTCGGCTGCATGTTTTGTCTAGGCAGAGCAACGTCCAGGTGGAAAGCCAGGAGTCTGTAGCAGATCCTGAGCCACCTCCAGCACCTCAGCAAGGGGAGGCTCCTGCTGGAGAAGCAGGAGCTTCAGGCCGGCGTCCTCCGACTATAATGCTGGACTTGCAGGTGCGTAGGGTGCGGCCAGGTGAGTACCGAGAGAGAGACAGCATTGCCAACCGCACCCGCTCTCGTTCACAGACCTCCAACAACACTTTCTTGTATGAAACCGAACGCGGGGGCTTTCGCAGGACCTTCTCCCGTTCCGAGCGGGCAGGAGTGAGGACATACGTCAGCACGATCCGCATTCCCATCAGGAGGATCTCTGATGCTGGTCTTGGTGAGGCCACCTCTTTGGCTCTGCAGTCAATGATCCGGCAGATCATGACTGGTTTTGCTGAACTTAGCTACTTTATGGACTCCGATTCGGACTCTTCAGACTCAAACCGCGGTTCCAACCCCTCTACAGATCTCCCCGACACGCCGGGAAATCCCGACACTGCCAGCGCTTCTTCTGTACCTGATGCTCCCGTTGCTAGTGCCGGAGGCTCAAACGAGGGTGATGCCACAGAAGCACGAACAGAGGAGACGGAGGGAAGTGCGGAACCCTCCCAGCAGAGAGAGAGCAGGCAGAGGCCGCGAGCTGCCATTAGCCTCGAGGAGACCGCCTCTCTGCCCTTTCTGCGACTTGCACATTTCTTCTTGCTCAATGACGAAGATGACGACCAGCCCAGGGGCCTCACCAAAGAGCAGATCGACAACCTCGCAATGCGCAACTTCGGCGAGAGCGATGCGTTCAAGACCTGCAGCGTCTGCATCACAGAGTATGCGGAAGGTAACAAGCTCCGCAAGTTGCCCTGCTCTCACGAATACCACGTGCACTGTATCGACCGCTGGCTTTCGGAGAACTCTACTTGCCCCATCTGCCGCAGGGCAGTCCTCGTTTCTGCCAACCGCGAGAGCGTCGTCTAGCTGTAGTGCAGGGTCTCCTATCATATTTCAATTATTCTTTCGCCTTACAATAGCATTTGGTACTTTGTGATGTGAGGTGTCTCAGACACGGTCAAACCCAACCTATTTTAAGCCATTGAAAGTTTTACCAGATGTGCGGAGTACATTTGTAGTGGCACATACTTTGACGTGTTTATACGAAATACCCTTTTCTTTTGCTTGCTTTGAAATATTGACTCACATGATGATGAAGAGTCCTTTGAATATTGTTCACCAAAAAGGTAACAGTTTCAAGAATTGAGAACCAATCATTTGTACATGAGCTCGGGTGCAATGTGATTACATGAGTTTTGATGGTTGAAGGATCTATTTATATACTTTTTTTTTTTTTTTTTCTTCCGGGAATTATCGCAAGTGTTGTTTGGGTCCGACTCATGTCCACAATGTTAGGTTCTCAAACATTAACCAGCGTCATTATTACTTAATTATACATAAATGTAGAAAACTTTAATGTTATTTAATGCTTTTTTTTATAGGTTAGGTTTGGGTTTGGCTTAACAAGAACCTTTCCTTCCACTTCGGCCTGTGTTTCCTGACACAGATTAGGCCTAGTCTAACGGACTAAAACACAGCTAAAAAGAAATCTTTTTCTTTTACTTTTTTTTTTTTTTTTTCTTTTTTTTTTTTTGACTAAACTTGGCATAATCTGTCTGGTAAAAAAAAAAAAAGAAGTAATCGTCCCTCAGGGATAAAAAGCGAACTTCAGGATAAGACATTTGTTATGAATGGTTATCCATTAATATTGTGGAGAAATTATTGGGTAATTGGAAATTTGAGGACAAATCATTGTTGCCATACAATTGCATTTGCTTCCATGACTTTTCAGCCTTGACGGTGGTATACAAAGATAAGCGTACCATTTCATCGACCGCAGAATCGAGGAGACTTGCCTACATATCACAGATGTTAGTGCAATATTTCCTAACGGGGAAGACTGTAAAGAATTTGACCTGTATGAACTTGCTCTAGACTGTGAAGAATTGAAGACGTATCGCCTGAAAAACAAAGGTTCTTTACAGTTTCTGTACATTGCAATAGCACTACACTGTCGTGCCGAGCTCAAACACTTAGAAGGGTATCAAAGTTGTCATATTATCCAAGAGTAGGGTTTTATGTGTTATGATTTCCTCTCAAGAGAATAAAAGAATAAAGTTTGTGGTTGAAGAGCTAGTCTATAGAATCAGTGACAACCTGAAAAATCCCACGATCATCTCGGTGCTTGTGCACTGGAGCCTAACTCGGAGTATGATGACCGTCTGTTCACAGCAGGTTTGTATTTTGCACTGTTGGCATGCGACCTCTAGTCCAGTCGTCCTTAATATAGTTAAATTAAAACTCTTTAATAAATGCAAGTTACATCTCAACCGCAACCCGGTTTGCAGTACGGTGGCCTCGCTGCCTTTTACCCTGTTCGTCACTCTGTACGGCAAATTCACTCATTTAAAGTTTTTAAGGAGCATTAATGTGTTACGTTCTCATAAGTTCCCCCGGCTTCGTCTCTGTTCTTTCACTGTTGAGTTGTGATGGGGCGACTGTGGTGAATTATGCTGATCTGCTCACAAACTGACCACATCAACTGTGCACTGTAGACCAGTGTGTTGTGTAAATCGACTCTAGCATACATCTTTCCTCGGGCTTTACTTCTGAGTCTTGAACGGTGACATTTAATAATCCATGAGGTGAGGCTCCTTCGACCACTCACCATGAAATTAATTCTTGTTCTGCACATTGTCAGTATTTTCTCATGTTGTTTTTCCACCCTGTATTCAGTTTGCTCTATTATTAACCCGAATGAGTCATGGAATGATCTTCTGAACCTCAGGAGATGGCATGTGGGCTTGCGCTTCTGTCTTAAATCGAGCTGGAGAACATCGAGTTCCAGAGGTGGTTTTCATCAGTAGAGCTCTTCCTAAAGTTGTGGTTTGAGGGATTTGGCTTCTATGTTGACTTCACATTCGTTGCCACTTGGTTCTTTAGGTGATGTGTTTTGCACCACCGGTTTTTCTCCAGGATCATTGGACATTAGACATTTCCACAGTCTGCTGAGCTGAGAAGCAGCTACAAACTAGTCTGTTCTGGCTTCATCAAGCCACATTGTTATTTGTATATTACAATAAAGATATGTGCAACCACAGCGGCCTGTTTGCTTCTCTGGAATACCAACATAGCGGTGTGAACTACTCCTGCTGATGTTCTGCACTGAAAGGCTCTGTGCAGCAGCCTAGGGAACGTCCAGAATCTCCCCAAATGCAGCTGTTATACTATGAAATGTTGAGGCTAAAGTTTGCTCCTTCAGTTGTGTACTTGTGTACTAATGTAGGTAATAATTAATGGAAGTATAAACTGTATCCCTGTAAAAATACTGCCTAAAACAGTTTGTTTTCAAGTCCCATATAGACTTCAAATAAAATCAAATCATGTTTGTCACATCATTTACACAGGGACAGAGGGGAGTGAAATTTTTAGATGTGTAGACCCCTTTGTAGTACTTCTATCTATCTATCTATCTATCTATATATATATATATATATATATATATATATACACACACATGTATGTGTTTGTATAAATAAACACACACTGATGAGGCATAATATGATCCTCGTTTCTACGCTCACTGTCCACTTTATCAGCTCCACTTACTGTATAGCTGCACTCTGTAGTTCTACAGTTACAGACTGTAGTCCATCTGTTTCTCTGATACTCTGTTACCCTGTTCTTCAGTGGTCAGGACCCCCATGGACCCTCACAGAGCAGGTACTGTTTGAGTGGTGGGTCATTCTCAGCACTGCAGTAACACTAACGTGGTGGTGGTGGGTTAGTGTGTGTTGTGCTGGTCTGAGTGGATCAGACACAGCAGTGTCGCTGCTGGACTGAGAATAGTCCACCAACCAAAAATTTTAAAAAGGGCAGCGTCCTGTGACCACTGATGAAGGACTAGAGGATGACCAATACAAACTGTGCAGCAGCAGATGAGCTGTCGTCTCTGACTTTACATCTACAAGGTGGACCGACAAGGTAGGAGTGTCTAATAGAGTGGACAGTGAGGGGACACAACTCCAGCAGCACTGCTGTGTCTGATCCACTCAGACCAGCACAACACACACTAACACACCACCACCACATCAGTGTTACTGCAGTGCTGAGAATGATCCACCACCCAAATAGTATGGGTGTTGGATCCAGTGTTCTGGATTGTCATGCCCCTGTCAAATCTAGAGTGGTCACTTTCTCTCGATCTGCTCCCTGGTTCTCTGAAAATCTACGGAGAATGAAGACAGCTGGTCGTGTTCTTGAGCGATGTTATAAAGCTTCCGGGCTCACTGTTCACAGGATCGCCTATCGTGAGCATCAGAAGTCCTAGTCAAGGTCTCTCAAAGTGTCTCGCTCGCAGTATTACTCCAAAATTATTACAAATGGAACGGGAAATTCCAGACGGCTGTTTTCAACAATAAACCTCCTCCTCAAACCCCAAGCTCTCCCGCCACTTAAAACCACACATGAGCAGTGTGATGAATTTCTGACTTTCTTCTCAAAGAAAATTGACACAATTCGCGGTGCATTATCAACCTCTTCCACCATACCTGAGCAGGTAGCTTCGTTACAGTCTGAGGTCTCTGAGCCTCTGAGCTGTTTCCCTGTAGTCTCACAGAGAGAGATTGAAGACACGATCAGAGGCACAAACTGTTCCACCTGTAATCTGGATCCCTTTCCCACAGCCATGGTGAAAGCTAACATCGCCATTATTAGTCCTCTGATTACTACCATAATAAATCACTCTCTCCAAAAGGGTCAAGTTCCTATTGCTCTAAAAACTGCTATGATTAAACCACGGCTAAAAAAACTCCCTCAACCCTGATGTCATTGGAAACTACAAGCCAATCTCAAACCTCCCTTTCCTCTCCAAGGTCTTGGAGAAAACAGTTGCAGCCTGTCTTCTGGATCATCTCAGGCATAATGATCTTTTTGAGAAGTTCCAATCAGGTTTCCGCTCTGCCCACAGCACTGAAACTGCCCTGATCAGAGTTACAAATGACCGATTAATGGCAGCAGATACTGGCTCCCCTTCACTTCTTGTCCTCCTGGATCTGTCTGCAGCATTTGACACTGTTGACCACGGCATACTTCTGAACAGGCTCTGTTACATCATTGGCATCAAAGACACTGCATTGGACTGGTTTAAATCATATCTAATGGACAGAACAGAATTTGTTGAGCTTGGGAAAGCCAGATCTCAGACTCACTCAGTGACCTGTGGAGTTCCTCAGGGATCGGTCCTTGGCCCCCATCCTTTTTATTCTGTATTTATTGCCACTGGGCAATGTTATCAGACGCTATGGAAATTCTTTTCATTGCTATGCTGATGACCTACAACTTTACCTGAAAGTTGGCTCTTCACCATCATTACTGTCATCAACTTCTCAGTCAACAACCCCTCTCACACAACTTACTGACTGCTGGGAGGAAATAAAAGTGTGGTTGGCTCATAATTTTCTTCTTGCCTGCCTGCAGTCCAGACCGTCTCCCATTGAAAATGTGTGGCGCATTATGAAGCTCAAAATACGACGACGGAGCCCCCCGGACTGCTGAGCAGCTGAAGCTGGACATCAAGCAGGAATGGGAAAGAATTCCACCTACAAAGCTTCAACAATCAGTGTCCTCAGTTCCCAAACGCTTATTGAGTGTTAAAGGAAAGGTGATGTAACACAGTGGGAAACACGCCCCTGTCCCAACTTCTCTGGAACGTGTTGCAGGCATCAAATTCAAAATGAGTGAATATTTGCAAAAAACAATAAAGTTTATCAGTTTGAACATTAAATATCTCGTCTTTGTAGTGTGGTCAATTGAATATAGGCTGAATATGGGCTATGCACCAGTGTTGCACCGTTCAAGTCCATCCATTACAGATTTTGTACAGCAATATGAAATAAAAGGTATATGTTCAATTGTACACTTTTTCATATATGAAATATGTGAGTCTGAGGTACATAGCGGTTAAAATATGTATATACAGTTAATCCAGATTACTTGTATGATTTACATAGATAGATCGCGTGAATAATCCCTGAGGGAAAGTCTTCTATTGCAGCAGTACGAAGTACAAAGCACAGCAAAGAGCAAAGCATGGACAAAATGAATACGGATGCATAAAGAGGAAGTAACGGTAAATTATAAAATAAAGTATAGTAGAACAAAAATAATGTGCACTACAAAAATAAGAATAATTAGCATAAATACTATGTAATTGGCAAGTCTCCTCCAGTGAATTAACTACTGACTATATACCGTAATGATAACCCATGTTAAGAGTTGTGCAATATGACCTCCATGGATGCATGAACATGAAGTACCAGTGCAAAATAAAATGTTTAATGAAAATAATGTATATTATATTATAATGTAAATGTAGAATCAAAATGGTAGTGCATAGTAATATGAGTGGAGAGATGTGATGTAAAGTTTCTGAAGCAGTGTGACAAAAGATGGCATATTCTAAACAATACTTTTTGGCATCAGAGTGCAATGAAATCCTAGTTGTGTGGTTGGTTAGTGTAGTGGGTAACTACACCTCTGCCTTCTACACTGTAGACTGGGGTTCAATCCCCACCTGGGTAAGCCCCCTACACTATACCAATAAGGGTCCTTGGGCAAGACTCCCAACACCTCCTTCACCTCCCTGTGTAAAATGAGTGAATTCTAAGTTGCTCTGGATAAGAGTGGGATGGGTGGCAGTAAAATGTTTGACTAAAAAGTTACTTTTTAGAAGCTCATCTTAAAAGTGCTTTAAAGATTAGCTAAGTTAAAAGCTTATTAGTCTCTAAAGAAAAGATATCTGCTCCATATCAGACTATTCATGCTTCAAGGCGGCTGCTTCAACTGTCTTTAGCAGTTTTGGACAGTAACTGAGTAACTGAGTATCTGAGTAACTGAATAACTGAGTATCTGAGTAACTGAATAACTGAGTATCTGAGTATCTGAGTAACTGAGTAAATGTAATGAGTTTCTGTACTTTAGTATTTTTGGTGTATCTGTACTGAAGTTTCTCCGTTCTGGACTTTCTCCTTTCACTCCACTACATTTCAGAGTCTAATATCCGACTTTTTCCTCCTACATTTTGAGAAATCTGTCGTTCCTTTTGGTTTCTGTGTGTATAAAAACGTCACATGTCAAAACGAAAGAAGCGCAAAGCCAGAGCACCAATCAGGGCCCAGCGGTCACTTTGTTTAGAGCTGGTTTTGACCTGTTGGTCATACCGACCCAGTGCAGCACGCGGTTCAACGTCAGCGCAGCAGCGTAAAACTTTGGGAGAGTCTGTTCAACATAAATGATGAACTAACCTAACTTTGTGTAAATAGAGCTCAATATAGAAATATGTCCACATATGCAGTCGAGACTGACGCGGCTTTTTTCTGAATTTCTACAAACACCATTTCATTTTATAGTAAATGAGTTTGGGCTGGTTTATGTTTATGAACAGACGCCTACAGATCAACATAGTAAAGGAGCTCATCTGTGATCCTGAGTTTAAAGCCAGTTTTTATTCAACTTAAACTTGGAACTAAGTTGTAAATAAATCTGAAACTGAAACTTTGCTTGTGTGTAAAAAGTGATTTCAGAGCCACTCGGTTCTCCCTGATGGAAACTGTTTACCTTCAGTGTTTTGTGCTTCTGATCATTTTAATAGACGTCAGCGTCACTAATTAATGACGTTCTATTAAAAGACTGGTTTACCAAGAGAGACGCTGGAGGACTTTCACCTGAAATGAGTTCATGAAGCCAGTCTGGTTATAAAAATGATAACAGGACATCAGAGCCAGAATTACTCTTTTAGTACTTTTACTTTATACTTAAGTACATTTGAAGGGAAATACTTTAGTACTTTTACTCCAGTGGAGGTCTAAAGGGAGGAGCTTCTACTTTTACTGGAGGAATATTTTACCTTGGGTGTCTCTACTTTAACTCAGGTACAGGGTTTGTGTGCCTCGTCCACCGCTGGTTTTTAGCACTTGTGTCCATTTTTATAGGGGGGCAGGATGTCACACAGTGTCGGAAAACCACACAAGCAAGTTGAGGTAATCTGTGGTGTCAGCACTGTTTCTAAAAAGGGGTAAGAACAGAAGATGTAAAAATCAAGCAAGCTGATTTCTTTAAATAAAATGTGGGCATTTAATTCTCTCTTTTGCACTGTAAACAACTGTTAAATGAGAATGCCGCCTTCCATCCTAGCCATATCTTCCTGGCAGCTGAAGCTGCTTGTACTGCTGATACGCTACACAGTGAGGTGAGTGAATCACGCTCCCCTCTAAACGGTAGAGCACCGAGTTAGAAGCCAGAACTTTGATTTTACTCCCACTGCTTGATTTACCGCTCTCGTTTTATTTGCCTCTACCCAAATCTCCCAGTTCACGTTGCTGCTTAAATCTAATGACCGTGGAAAATCATTGGGATTAGACGGTTATATAATCATTGTGATCACACTGTTCATTTTATCAGCTCTGCTTACCACATAAAGTTGTGTAATTACAGACTGTGGTCCATCTGTTTCTCTGCATACTCCATCAGCCCCCTTTTACCCTGTTCTTCAGTTCTCAGGACCCCCAAAGACCCCCACAGAGCAGGTATTACAGAGGAGATGGCTTTAATGTGGCTGGTTAGTGCATATTCCGTAACTTAGTTTATGGATTTATGGCGCTATGTTTTCTCAGAATGAGACTAAATGAGGGAACGCCTTGGGAAACCAAGATGGTGTTTGAGGGACTTGCACAGGTATCTGGAATCCATGAATCGCCCTACTGGCTTCAGGGTAGAAATGGTTCAATATACCACCTGTTTTAGCCTCTGACCTCATATATCTCTCGTTAATTCAGGTGGGTTCAATTATTTGTACAGTAGCCGCCTGTAGTGCCCTTCACCAATTACACGCACCTTTAGTACAGCAACAGGTGGGGCTTCAGTAATTACGGTAAAGCGTCGCGCACCAGGAAAGCTCTGTCCACTGGACTTCCCATCAGTAGCTGGCGGTCAGTGGTACTGCGTCGTGAAGTTGGGTCCATTTGTGACGTGGTGTGGCCATCTAGGGGTGCAATGGCTTTGAGAACCTTCTGCGCTTTTCGCCATGCGAGCTCGATCACGGTAACGCCGCTCATCGATTATTTGACCGTTTACCGTCGCGACTGCGTTACAGTCCGTCACGAACGAGCCTGAGCCAGAACCTTTACACGCTCGGCTTTAGCGATCAAATGTGTTTTAACAACAGGAAGACAATTAATAGCGTGTTTCCTTCATTCTGACCATAAATATTGATCAGTATCGTCTGTTTTACAGACCTCTTCGACCAGCATGCTGTATTTCCTTGTACCGTAATGACTCAAATAAGCGACCATGTGAAAACTACTAACCTACCGCTAAAATAAGAGAACCCAGAAAATCAGAGACGCAGTCAGTAAATAATGATGACATTTCCGCCACTGGAAAAAAAGCCATTTAATAAGTCGTGATAATCAGATAAAAGTTATACATAATAATATAATTTTTAATAATACGTTTTCCAAAGTTCCAAAGAGATACTAAGTCATAATTATGAGATGCTATGCCATTAATATGAGATACCAAGTCATAATTATGAGATACTATGCCATTAATATGAGACACTAAGTCATAATTATGAGATACTGTCATTAATATGAGATACTAAGTCATAATTATGAGATGCTATGTCATTAATATGAGACACTAAGTCATAATTATGAGATGCTGTCATTAATATGAGATACTAAGTCATAATTATGAGATGCTATCTCATTAATATGAGACACTAAGTCATAATTATGAGATGCTATGTCATTAATATGAGATACTAAGTCATAATTATGAGATACTATGCCATTAATATGAGACACTAAGTCATAATTATGAGATGCTATGTCATTAATATGAGACACTAAGTCATAATTATGAGATGCTATGTCATTAATATGAGATACTAAGTCATAATTATGAGATGCTATGTCATTAATATGAGACACTAAGTCATAATTATGAGATGCTATGTCATTAATATGAGATACTAAGTCATAATTATGAGATACTATGCCATTAATATGAGACACTAAGTCATAATTATGAGATGCTATGTCATTAATATGAGACACTAAGTCATAATTATGAGATGCTATGTCATTAATATGAGATACTAAGTCATAATTATGAGATGCTGTCATTAATATGAGATACTAACTCATAATTATGAGATGCTGTCATTAATATGAGATACTAAGTCATAATTATGGGAAACATTGTCATAATTTTGACTCACTAAATAACTATAGATTCTTTTCCAGTGGTGTAAACAGGCTGGAGTTAAATTGTTAAACCCAAGATTAGTCTAAAATTGAGCTGCTAATTCCAAATGTTTTCTTTTTCTTGAAGTCCGCCATCTTCAGTGGTTCAGTTGCAACCCGTCTGAAAAGTTCATGTCCGGTTCAAATCAGCCGTTTGGACCATCTTGTTCTGACGGTTCGGGATTTAAAGAAAACCACCCATTTCTACTCCTCCGTCCTGGGAATGGAGGTAGTCAGTTTTAAGGTAACTAAACTCAGTCCTCAGTCTAAAAGCCTATAACACAGTGGGTCAGGCTGTTGTTTATAGTAAAGGTTTGGATTAGTTAAAATTCTGTTTATCTCTGTAATTGAACTTCCATAATTAGGTTGCACTGCAGGATTGGCCACACGGTGGCAGCATTGCATGAGAATTGTTCACAGATTTGCTTCTGCTTAGTTAAAGGCTCGTGGTTTACTCCCTGATAAGGTTCACTCCAGTGTTTCTCATCCTTTAAGGCTGCTGATAGATGGAGGATATAATCAGTAGTCTAATCTTTCAAACGCCGTCTAATTGATTAACATTACTAACTGCTTTAATTGGCGTCATAATTGGTATTTTCGTTTCATACGATTAAAAAAAAGTGTCTTTCAGTTTTTTTTGTTTTTCTTTTTTCAAAGCCACAAAAAACAGTTATTAGCAGTTACAGTGCCACAGCAGTTTGAAGGCACATTCAGTAAATCAAGAATGAATTAAATTCTTATTAAAGTGACTAATTTATTCATCTTGCCTTATAAAAACAAAAAGGATAAAGGGTGAAATAACTAACTTTCCAAAATAAATCATGGTTTCATGATATACAGTGTAAGCTAGAATAAAGTCATAAAGAATGATGTGAAGATGTTTTAAGTTTGACAGCTTGTTTTGATTGGACTGTTTTGTTCCACTCAGTAAATGACGTACCTCTCACTTCACTGTCCGGTCCTATCAATCAATCAATCAATCAATCAATCAATCAATCAATCAATCAATCAATCAATCAACCTTTATTTAGACTCTGAAGTACATTGAGGGCAACCCTCATTTTCAATGTAGCCGAGCATTTACAAAAACAGGGATTGACATGACAAAGAAAATAATAACTCCATTTAATCATTTTAAATTAAAGAAAATTTAAAATAACAGCGAATAAAAGATAAAAGTAGATAAAAAATAGAACTTGAGATTTAAATGGTAAGAAATTAAGATAAAAAATAGATAAGAAATTAGTAAGGTAATAATACAATATCACAAATTAAAAAAGTAATGATAAAAAAAGAAATCGCAGCTGTAAAGTGGACAAACTATAATTATAAATCTAAAAACAAACTGCTTGGCTGCAGGGCCACCTTATAGGAGACATTATATTATTATATTACATTATACAGTGTTCAGTATCTGTCAAATGTGTTGTTACGTGCATCCATAAAACTGAAAAGCAATATATCCACATCCATAAACAGGTATAGATGGTTTATATGGCCCAGCCTGAACTTAAACACAGGGAAATCATGATATTGAGCTGTGCAGGTGGACCTAAAGACTACAGAACTCACTATACTGCCACGCTCTGATGGTAGTATTATATTCTGATTTCCTTATGCTGTGAATGTGAATGTAATATATTAAACACATCCAACAACGTTCCCGCTTTCCTGTCTCCTGTAGGGAAATCGTAAAGCTTTGAGTTTTGGAAATCAGAAATTCAACTTGCATGAAGTTGGGAAAGAGTTTGAGCCAAAAGCCCAGACCCCAACCCCCGGCTCAGCTGACCTCTGCCTCATCACAGAGACTCCACTGGCATCCGTGGCTGCTCATCTGAAGGTGACCCAGCGCTGACCGAAACACAATGAAGTCCTTTCTGGAAAACGATGTGTAGATGAACATAAAGGGTCATAAAGAGGTTCTTTTGAGTGACGCCAGAAAAGAACCACTTTTGATTCACCTTTCAGTGGATGGTCCTTTAAAATCCTTATGACTTAATATATCAAAATAATGACTTACTATCTCATAAAAAATGTCTTATTATGAGTAAGTAAGTCATTTTGAGATGCTAAGTCATATTTAAAATGACATAGTAAAACATTATTTTGAGGTACTGAGTCATTAATATGTGATACAAAGTCATAATTATGAGATACTAAGTCATAATTATGAGTAAGCTATAATTATGACAGTCATTATGAGATGCTAAAGTCATAATTATGAGATTTTAATCATGACTTAGGAAGTCATTATTATGAGATACTAAGTAATGATCATGAGATGACTTATTTGGCTGCATATGTTTTTCCAGTGATGGAAACTTCCATACGTTTCCATACGTTTAGGCTGTTAAACTAAAAATGCGTTTCCTTTTTTTATACATATTTAATAAACCTCTGAAGACTTCATGCCATTTTTTCCATTTCAGACTAAAACCTAATATAACTGGAAAATTCTACAACATTAAATGTATTTCTGCTCCATATTTATTTGGACGCCTTGTCCGATTGTCCAGGCCTGTGGCGTGAGTATTGAGGAAGGACCGGTCGAGAGGACAGGAGCAGTGGGCCCCATCACCTCCCTCTACTTCAGAGACCCTGACCACAACCTGATAGAAGTCTCCAACTACGAGCAGTAGACCAGAGGGGGGCGCTGTTGGCTTTCTTAATGTCATCTGTGCTGCTGGACTCTGTACTGATGGTTGATTAAGACAGAAAGGTCATTCCGGTCGTGTTAAATAAACTTCTCCTCCATGCTCAGCATCGCTGTTGTCCTCCGTTTAAGGTGGTTCCTTTTCACTCACGCAACTTTAGTCAGAGCACAACTAGCCTTCTCAAATTAGGGCAGATAGAATCAGCTGCATGTGCCAAGAATAATCATGAGTCTCTGGGTTCACCCAGCAGCTTGACTGTGCCTGAAAAGCACTTTTGTTCAATGAAAAAATATCCTTATCTCGCAGATCCAGTGCACGAGGGTCATTCAGCAGAACTTAGCGCAAAGGTATTACGTGTCTCTGGGTAAAGGAAGCACACAAGGTGAAGGAAGAGAGGCCGTGATCTCGCGAACGGATGTTGGAATGAATACGATCACGTTTGGCTTTAGTAATACATGGTTGGACGAAAACCTCGTATCTCCATTTTCGTTGTTTTTCTGTTTTTCACATAATTTGAACTTGCCTATTGTCCTTTACACTGTCTGTAAATTTCATGATGATATCGAACAAAAGAAACGGCCAAAAGTGACTTGGAAAGACGTCTGGTTCCATTGACTTCCATTAAAAGTAAAGCAGGTTTTTTCCTTCTTTTTCCAACAGTCGCTGGTGTGAGGATGTGTAAGTAAGGCTCGGCTGATAAAATCGGCCAGGATTCATTCAAATTTCACTAATTTAATTGCATTGGTTTCATCACCACTAATCTCTCTTTAGATGGTGTGGAAGGAAACTGTGTTCAGGAACGTGATTCAGGAATTTGAACATCACCAAAACCTAACAAATTTACATTCGTATGAAAAGTTTGAACATAATGGTAAAATGACAGTTTTTAGTTATATATGTTTTCTAGCTTATAGTAAGTGAACACATCCTCTACAGGGAATGTTTGTGCATATTTCAGATTTATTTGCGTCATATAAAACATAAAATGTTGTCTGTGCCATAACTTTTACACAGGTCACATTTCATAGTTTTATAAAATTAGTTTTATAGCGGATTTTACAGTGTTTTTTTCTCCTTATATGTTGATTTTAGCAAATAGGAATGATGCAATCAAATGAGCAGAAGTGTGGAGGATATTACTGAGAAAATCAACTGTGTATTATTTAAAGGGGCCGTGTTCCACACGTTCTGAGGGGTTTTATTTTGTCCTGGGTGGGTTTATGTACCAAAAACAGTCTAAATTCATTTTTAACGTGACCATTTTCAAACCTCTCTTTATTCCTTATAATTCAACAGGCTGTTTTTCTCACTGTGCCTTTTCAGATCTGAATAGCGCCGCATGGGGAGGTGGAGTAAAGTCAGTTCACAGCAGGACGTTTCTAAAGTTTAGGACCGATTAGTAATAGAACATCTCAGTATGATTACAGAGACTGGAGTGGCTGTCGCACCAGAAAAGATCCATATGCAATACGCTGTCAGAAATGAAGGTTCTGGTCAGGAACATTTTTCCTTCTTCAAGGTCCAAACAGTGTAGATGTTCCTTCAAAGCTCCAGCATTGGTTCTAAGGTCTGATTGTGGAGCTTAAATCAGGTTCTCCAGGTGAAAAGTTGGTATTTGTTCCTTTTCATAACCGAATGTTTTAAAACAGAGCAGTAGAGTAAAAGCCTGGAGGCGAGGCGAGGCGGGGTGTGTGGAGTCAATCCAGCTTAGAACAGATCATTTCAGTGGATTAGGGTTCAGTTATGTTCCCTGACTAAAGGCGCTGAGATGGAGCCTTGAGGGTTCCACCCCAGTGACAGTCTAGTACCTTTTTTTCCAAGAATGTACATTTTCCTGCTCACAAATTGAAACCATGGAAACATTTTATTATTCATGAATTGAATAATTATTCATAATTTTGCTTAAAGGGGCGGGATCAATTGAAGTCAAATGACCAGTTGTCCCCTCTTTTGCGAAATTGATTATATAAACATCGTTAAAGTTTCAAAATGTACCGTTCACTACCCCTCAATACAGTCCATATATGGAAATTAAGCTAAAATAATTACCTGTTTTAAACTCAGTGTTTCTGTGATGTCATAAAAACGCACTTACACATATCCACCCATCTACGCTGAAGTTATAAAGAGTGTTGCAGCCTGGACTGGACACAGTAACAAAAACGGCCCGTTTTATTCTTAGGGATAAAGAGAGGTTGGAAAATTGTGTTGTTTTTGGTGCATAAATAAACACACATGTTATAAGGTGAATAAACTTCATGACCCCGCCTTCCTGCGTAAAACCAATGCCAACCAAGTAGCACTAACGACCTCTGCTCTGACTGACCTCTGGCTGGCTTCATTCCATAAGCAGCCTGGGCTGAAACACCCCCTATAACTTCAACATGAAAGAGTGAACTAAACTACTGTAAGCTAAAAAGTTCATGCATTTGCAAGTGTGCTCACTGCCCCCTAGTGTGTGTGTGTGTGTGTGTGTGTGTGTGTGTGTGTGATGTTTCACCGCACGGATGGGTCAAATGCAGAGGTGGAATTTACCCGTTTGTGGGATTAAAAAAGTATCACTAAACTTAAAGTCTCTATGTGGCCCCTGTTAACCTGCGGAGTCAATGGCATGTTTTGAGACTTTAAACAAGCTTCACCCATAAACTCCATAAAACTCCTGTCTTTCGAAATAGAACATTGAAATACACTTTTAACTGACTTATATCATGTAGCTTTAGTCTGAAATCCTCTAAATGACCCTATAGCTTAATCATATTGATTATTTTTATTAAAATAAATGATTGATCATTCCATTTTGTCACTATCAGAACAATCATAACACTAGCAAGACTTTACCAAATGTTTTGTTAGTGACTGTTTCGGTCACTATCCAGTACATGACCAGCAAACACGGCTTGGACCCACATAAAAACCATATTTTCGTTAAAGCACAAAAAAGTTGAATTAATTGCAGAAAATGTGTTTCGGTAGTGACGGTTCTTAATGATACTCAGTGACTTTCAGACTTCGTGACACATTTACTTCAAAACAATGGGAACTAACTGCTCACCATGTGGGCATGAGGGACAGGGATGCAGCCCCACTACCTGCTCTAAAACACAGAGGTGTAGCTAAAATAAGGCTCCGCCTGCAGACTAAAACCCTTGTATTTTGGTTGTGACATGAAAACTTGGAACATTTTTACGACAGACTTATGATTAATGTAAATATACATTTTTACTAGGAATGAAAAAGATTATTGAAAAGACAACAAGCAAACTTTCACGTGCTGTCAGCTCTGGGGATCGAACCAGCGACCATCTGGTCACAAGGCTGGTTCCCTGCCCTCCAGCCCACGACTGCCACCCTCTAAATATATATACTCAAAATATAAGGAGCAAGATGATTTCATTCTTCAGGCACAGGTAACTAATCAGTCGTTTCAGACGGACACCAACGGATTAAACTAGTGGAACAGATGTGACCAGCATGGCTGCTCATCGGCTAAACCGTTTCATTATATATGATTTGAATGCTGGTATGCTGGGCAACCAGTGTGACTATGCTGGGCGATCAGCTAAACCAGCACCAGACAGGCATCAGACCAGTATAAACTAGCTTAGATGAGCACCGAATTCATGTCATGGTCACCGGTGGGTGTGGATGTGGGTGTGTATGTGAGTGTGTGTGAGTGTGTCTGTGTATGTGTGTGTGTGTCTGTTTGTGTGTCTGTGTGTGTATATGTGTGTGTGTGTGTGTATGTGAGTGTGAGTGTCTGTGTGTGTGTGTGTGTGTGTATGTGAGTGTGAGTGTCTGTGTGAGTGTCTGTGTGTGTGTGTATATGTGTGTGTTTGTGTCTGTGTGTGTGTGTATATGTGTGTATATATGTGAGTGTGAGTGTGTGTGTGTGTGAGTGTCTGTGTGTGTGTGTGTGAGTGTCTGTGTGTGTGTGTGTGGACTTGTTTTCCTATTTTCATGGGGACACAACCCTGTTTACACACCAACCAAATGGGGACGCAAAACGTTATGGGGACAAAAACCATGGTCCCCATGAGGGAGACCCCTTAAAACGTGTAGCAGAGGGTATGACTAGGTGCCTCGCGCTTGATTTAGCTAAAGCCCAGGAGGAAGGTTTGGAACCGAAGTGTGTGTGTGAAGCTGTGCTCCACAGCGGCCTCTGTAGTCTGGAGCTGGTTTTGCAAGGGATGGGGCCACGCCCGCTCGCTTAACACACTATGCAAGTCTAATTTATGCAAATCCGCCCTGAGGGGAACACTGCGCATGCGCACTAGTAGGTAAACAGACCTAGCGCTTAAATCGAACATGTTCAGCTGTGAAGGTAATATGAATTCCCACAAAATGTCCAGTTTTTTGGTCTGATAAACATGTATAGTACATTCCTAATGTATATTACACCATAAAATCTATATAGAGTAATTATTAAGTCTAACAGAATTGTTAACTTAATCGTGTTTTATGTGTAATAGTGTTAACATGCTGAGCATTCAGTAAGTCAGTACAGCTACTTATTTTTGTGCAGCAGTAAAGCTAATAATTCGTAAAATGTGAGTTACAGTCATAGTTCTACAGTTTTTCAGAGTATATCCATGCATTTTTGCATTTTTATAACGTGTTTGTAAAGAGTGAAATCAGCTAACGCAGCTGCGCGAGAAAGCCACATTCTGAAGTTTTAAAATGGCGTTGTAGTTTTTTGAAGCTGCTCTCTTGGTCCGTGAACACTACGACAGGAATTCGCCGAAAACTACATTTCCCATCCTGCCTCGCTTCCTCCTGCACGGCTGTGTGGCTAATTGGTGATTTTCTCTGCTTCGTCCAAACGGACAGAAAGGTAAGGAATTCGCTATTTATGCTGGTTTGTGTTTTTTTGTGTGTTTGAAGACGTTTGTTTATCCTTAAGACTCGGGAAAGGACATGGAATTCGGTTCTTAGGCGTTAGTTTCCCGAATGAACGCTGCTAATTAGGCTAGGCTAGGCTAGGCTAGCGGAGCGAGCCGGGCAGGGAGGGGCGGAGGAGCAGCGCTGACAGCTCAGCCTCGGAGCCTCGGAGCGTTCGCTGACTGCTCAGTTACACCGGCGAGTTTGGCGACTATTAAACAGCGTTTTAGACGCTAAACATATTTTTAGACGCACTGCTGTAAGGTAACATCACGTATTCCCTACGCTTCTGTTTCCCCTACACGGGCAAATTTTCCTGTCTGTGTAATAAAAACACTTTGTTGGCATTTGTCACCAATTCATATGAGGCATTATCATATGTCCTTTTCCCCATTAAATCGGTTGGCAAGACCATCTAAGCTGGGTTTGGACTTAAAATCTGTGTGATTAGTGGGCTTTTCCCCGCGGAAATTCATATAATCAGTTCATGTCTGTTTTCATGTAATTACATTTCATAAAACTTCACAGATGAAGTTTCTGTCTTATTTCTTTAAAAGTTGTGGCCCGAATGCGACCAAAGTCAAAGTGCGTATTGGTTGCTAGGCAGATTCTGCAGAGTCCAACCAATCATTAAATCGTGTATGACTTCGGGTATTTCCGCCGTAAGTACTGACAGGCGGAAAGAGCCGAACTCTGTTCGGAGCGCAGCGCTGTTACAGCCTCGCTGCCCGGGTTTCGCCCAGAGTGGGGAGGAGGGGGGAGGGGCAGAGCGCGAGAGAGCGAGCAGAGCAGCGGTGGGGGGAGGGGGTGGGGGGAGGGGAGAGAGCGCAGGGAGAGCAGAGCAGGTCAGCAGTGGGGGGAGGGGAGGGCATGGTGCTGGTGTTGGTTGAGAGGTGGTCCTGCAGACCTGTAGTTCTGAGCACTTTCTGCAGCAGATCAGACAAACAGAACAACATGCTGAGATGTTTTACTGGGGAGCCCTTACATGTTTTAATCAGCTAGTAATTGTGTGAATCTAGTGCCTTTCCTGCACTGCAGGGCTGAAATCAGCTGTTTTTCTTAAAAACGTAGTTTCTGTACATCAGAGTCTCCAGTTTTCTAGAGCTGAAAGAACAAGAGCAGTTAAATTCTGCATGTTGCAGTACTTTTGATTGGCTGTAATAAAACTTAAATCTCAATCTTTAAACCTACTGTTTGCTTTCTCACAGAGAAGTAACGAGTAGGAAAATTTAAGGGAACCCAGGCTGTTAATACTTGCAACAGTGTACATATCCAATACTATTAAAATACTATTATGCATATTACAGTGCTATTAAATTATTATATATAAACAAGAAAGAAATGTTTATTATAAAAGAATATGGCAAATAGGCAAAGTTCCTGTATGACTAGGCCCTCATTGTCACACTGTGATGTCATGTGGTTGCATTGAGATCAGTCCTGTGGTAAATAAGACAATCAACAAGTTTGTCTCCTGAGTAATATCACGTTCTAGCTAAAGTGGGAAAGATATGATATATTGGAGGTAAATGAGAATATTAGCTTCCTGTTCCTCGCTTAGTGGACGAGAGAGAGCATCCATTTGATGTGGAAAACAATAATGGCACACAGTTTCCAAGAGTAACACCAAAGAGAGTCAGCCACCATCCCCGTTAGAACCTGTTCTATCTACTTGTTCCTCAGCAAGTGATCAGGTGACTTTTGGTCATTGACAGGTGTTCCTTAGATATGAAAACAGCCAACTTTGATACGTGTAGCTTTACGATATATAGAATTAGAAAATGAAAGGGCAAAAGTATATCGTGAGCAAGTTTGGAAGTTCCAGAACGTCATATTTTGTCAGTTATGTTTAATGTATGTGATGACTTCACGGAGTCCCCACAATGCAGGCTTTGGTTAAATATGTGTAAATGAGAGAGATGTTGGGAAAATACTGTTAGCTAGCCTAGTGTCCCCACAAGTCACATGGTCACAAAATGTGTTAAGCGTCCTCACAAAGAATGTTTAGGCCTTAATGTGTGTAAGCAGTGAGGAAACACTACATTTGCATATCTCAGTGCATGTTTGAGTTTTGCAAAGTTGTAACATGTCTTCTGCTTTATGTTTGGTCCAATGTAATAGAAGTGTTATGTGTATATGAAGTCTGTCTTTGAATTTCTTGGTTAATTTCTCAATGTACCATATTTGAACAAATCAGGGAGGACACAGTTTCCAAGAGTAACATCAAAGAGAGTCAGCCACCATCCCCGTCAGAACCTGTTCTATCTACTTGTTCCTCAGCAAGTGATCAGGTAAGCCTCTTTTGGTCATTGACAGGTGTTCCTTAGATGTGAAAACAGCCAACTTTGATACGTGTAGCTTTACGATATATAGAATTAGAAAATGAAAGGGCAAAAGTATATCGTGAGCAAGTTTGGAAGTTCTAGAACGGCATATTTTGTCAGTTATGATTGTTGTATGTGATGACTTCACAGAGTCCCCACGATGCAGGCTTTGGTTAAATATGTGTAAATGAGAGAGATGTTGGGAAAATACTCTCAGCTAGGATAGTGTCCCCACAAGTCACATGGTCACAAAATGTGTTAAGCGTCCTCACAAAGAATGTTTAGGCCTTAATGTGTGTAAGCAGTGAGGAAACATTACATTTGCATATCTCAGTGCATGTTTTGAGTTTTACAAAGTTGTAACATGTCTTCTGCTTTATGTTTGGTCCAATGTAATAGAAGTGTTATGTATATAGGAAGTCTGTCTTTGAATTTCTTGGTTAATTTCTCAATGTACCATATTTGAACAGGTCAGGGAGGACACAGTTTCCAAGAGTAACATCAAAGAGAGTCAGCCACCATCCCCGTCAGAACCTGTTCTATCTACTTGTTCCTCAGCAAGTGATCAGGTAAGCCTCTTTTGGTCATTGACAGGTGTTCCTTAGATGTGAAAACAGCCAACTTTGATACATGTTGCTTTACGATATATAGAATTAGAAAATGAAAGGGCAAAAGTATGTCGTGAGCAAGTTTGGAAGTTCCAGAACGTCATATTTTGTCAGTTATGTTTAATGTATGTGATGACTTCACGGAGTCCCCACAATGCAGGCTTTGGTTAAATATGTGTAAATGAGAGAGATGTTGGGAAAATACTGTTAGCTAGCCTAGTGTCCCCACAAGTCACATGGTCACAAAATGTGTTAAGCGTCCTCACAAAGAATGTTTAGGCCTTAATGTGTGTAAGCAGTGAGGAAACATTACATTTGCATATCTCAGTGCATGTTTGAGTTTTGCAAAGTTGTAACATGTCTTCTGCTTTATGTTTGGTCCAATGTAATAGAAGTGTTATGTGTATATGAAGTCTGTCTTTGAATTTCTTGGTTAATTTCTCAATGTACCATATTTGAACAAATCAGGGAGGACACAGTTTCCAAGAGTAACATCAAAGAGAATCAGCCACCATCCCCGTCAGAACCTGTTCTATCTACTTGTTCCTCAGCAAGTGATCAGGTAAGCCTCTTTTGGTCATTGACAGGTATTCCTTAGATATGAAAATAGCCAACTTTGATACGTGTAGCTTTATGATATATAGAATTAGAAAATGAAAGGGCAAAAGTATATCGTGAGCAAGTTTGGAAGTTCCAGAACATCATATTTTGTCAGTTATGTTTGTTGTATGTGCTGACTTCACGGAGTCCCCACGATGCAGGCTTTGGTTAAATATGTGTAAATGAGAGAGATGTTGGGAAAATACTCTCAGCCAGGATAGTGTCCCCACAAGTCACATGGTCACAAAATGTGTTAAGCGTCCTCACAAAGAATGTTTAGGCCTTAATGTGTGTAAGCAGTGAGGAAACACTACATTTGCATATCTCAGTGCATGTTTGAGTTTTGCAAAGTTGTAACATGTCTTCTGCTTTATGTTTGGTCCAATGTAATAGAAGTGTTATGTATATAGGAAGTCTGTCTTTGAATTGTGTCCTGGTCACAAAATGTGTTAAGCGTCCTCACAAAGAATGTTTAGGCCTTAATGTGCATAAGCACTTTGAGTGACAGATGTAAGCATTATAAAGCCTGTCTAAATGTCTGATTTTAATGTTGAAATCTTTTACCTCAGTCTGTAAGTTTTAGAATTCAGTTTCTTAATCTTGTTTACTGTTTGTAAATACATTTTTTATGTAATTAAGGACCAATTTTATTCCAACCAAAGATGAAAATCCAGCAGATAATCCAGGTCAATGTCTGGAGCTAAAGATTTCTGATTTGTCTCATTGTGATTCTAAAGTGTCAATATTTTTATACATAAACAGAGAACTTATCTTTAAATTACGTAGCATTTCTTGTACTTTGGTCACACTTGCTGTCTATTTGTACCATATATTTACAGAGGACTGGAAAGAACACAATATCAGAAAACAGTGCTCAAGAGAACTATCAGCTGTTGCAATCAGGACCTGTTCTGTTTGCTTGTTCCTTAGCAAGTGATCAAGTAAGTCTCTTGTGGTCATTCCCAAGTGTTTCTTAGATCTGAAAATTGCCAACAAGGTTGAAATTGAATTTAGCATCTTTACAGTATATGTAGAATTAGAAAATCAAAGGGGAAAAGTATATCTTGAGCTGTGATAATTAGACGGTCATAAAGTGTGTTAGGCGTCCTCAAAGTATTTTTGACCTTGAATTCATTTTTTTTTTTAATTTTTGTATTCACTGTTGTTGAATGGAACTATTGATGTACCTCATTAATGTAAGCTTGTCACAGTTATTACATAAACGCTAAATTTATTTGACATGATCACAATTATGTAAGTCATTAGATTTCACAGTCATTGTTACAAAAAGCAGAATTTGAACTGGGTGCATTGTGGTGAGGAAATAAAAATACTTGATGACATTATGAGGCTTATGAAAACAGTTATGACTTAGAGTGAGTAATGTTTGTTTTGGTTAACAGTGCAGCTAGTTCTAAAGTTTTTAGCATGTATGATGGCAAAATTCGTTTTGATGATTTAGTTCTTTGTGGGAAAAACTCTACTCATAATTCTTTTCATAACTTATTAATCTGTAGACACTTGTGAGTATGTATATGCACACAACAGTGTAGTTTATTATTTAGCTACTAAGCAAACACAGGTTAATCAGCTAATTCAGCTACTTTTGGCTTGCATACAGTGAACAATTAAATCATTAATCACTATTATTTGTATGACAAAAGTGATCATGACGGGCCAAGATTTAACCACCTACTTTCTGAAAATCTGTTTAAAGTATGGAGTTGAAGCCTTTTGATTGTTCTCATTCTTGTCTAAAGGATAATATTCTTAAAGGGGTTTTTGTTCAATTGCATAGCATCTCTTCAGTTGTGTACTAATTCATGATTTTGTAAAATTGTACCATATATTTGCAGAGGTCTAAGAAGGACACAATTTCAGAGAGCAGTGCTCAAGAGGACTGTCTGCCATTGCAGTCCAGACCTGCTCTGTCTGCATGTTCCTCAGCAAGTGATAAGGTAAGTCTCTTGTGGTTATTCACAAGTGTTTGTTAGGCATGAAAATCACCAACTCTGAATTTTCTACAAGTGCTTCTTAGGGCACAGTACAGATTTTGCTTACTTTAAGGTCATTTTCATACTTGACTAACTTGTGTGTGTATACTTGTCAGCCTAAGTTATATACTCAATACTGAAATTGTGTAGGATTTTAAGCATACCTTGGGCTTTGCAAAGTATGTTTTATCATTATCTCACATTTTAATTCTAAAATATATAATATTACAGATGACAGAGTAGGACACAGTTTTGCTGTTTTGTCAAAGAGAATCATTAGCCACTGTCATAGTCAAGACTCCTTCTTGCTACCTGTTCTACCTATTCATGTTCAAGTCTCTCGTAGTCATGTACATTTGAACTTTACAGATGAGAAATTCCAATCCTGAGAAGATTGCATGGGTCACCCCTATGTCTCATCAGTCAGAGCCTCTGAAGGATCACAGCAACAACAGCAGTTCTGGGCAGGTACATTTCTTTAAAAGTCATTAGTTTTTAAAAGCTTTCTGAAGTTGTAATCAGGACATGGGCTCAGCTGAACTTTTGAATGACAAGAAGTTTCTAATTACAGTATAGCACACTAACAATTCAGAATGAATGAACTTTCATACAATTCTGAGAAGAAATGTTAGAACGTAATATAGGCTCTCATATCAATGCACCTTCCCAGTCTTAGTTGCACAAATATAACAGGCTGAAGTTAAATCATTCCATACAGTATTAAATCTACCGACAATTTAACTATGTTATGAGCATGCTTCTTTTTTACATTGATTTAACTCTGCAACTCCCTCAGCAATGTTGTATGTTTTTCTTCTTTTATTGAAGAGTTCTTCGTCTGGAAATACTGATGACGAGCATGCGCATGTACCTAAATTAAGAAGGACTAGAAGTATTCTAGTAAGTATTTCATATTCATTCCAATGCAGATAAGTTTCATTAGAATATTAATTCATAGCTTAAAATTTCAATTAATTTATGGGCATGTGCCAGTATAATGTATATGCAGTATATTGCAATGTTAAAGACACACAGTAACGCTATTGTGAACTTCAAAACATTAAAAAAGCTGCAGGCCATAGACACACAACAGCCATTATTTAACAAACTCTCACTGCCACTGCAATGTCGTGCTATGAGCACATGTTAAGGTTATTACACACCAAGCAAGATGAGGGAAAAAATTCACAATATTCAGATGTAGTCAGCAATTTATTATTATTATTAAAAATTTATTTTTGTTATATCTTCTAATTTCTATGGCAAACTGTGACATAATATAGGATGTTTATCACAATCTGGAATCGTGAAAGGAGAAGTTTTTAACATTTCAGCAGTTAAAATAGAGCTTCATGAAATATTTCGCACACCTCATATCTCCATCAATCTGTGCAAATAAGGTAAAGTAAATGCTCTTTACAGAAAGGGGTAAAAGTTTTGATCTTTAGTTGACTTAATATGATATCTCAGTGGAATTTATGTCTGGGTATTGACTAAGGGGCATTCCATATCTAATTTTCATTTTCTTTAGATGTAAGTATGCTTGATTTTGTATTTTCACCTGTTCTGTTGCTCTTTGATCAAATTGAACACCAGGTTTACTTCTAAACTGATTGGGCTGATATCCTCCTGTGAAATTCTCAAATACACCACTGAATTCCTTTTTGCCAATGCCTCTTGCAGTGAGCCAAGTCATGCCCATACTTTGACACTAGAATCACTGAGACTGAACATGGGTATGATGTTCATTCTGCAGAATGTAGTGACTGTTTTACTAGACATCCTAGATCTTCCATAATTTGTACGTCAGGTAGTATGGCACAAAACTAGAAACAAATTCACAGCTCTTTTCAGAATTGTGTAATTTTATTCTTGTAAAATATTTCTTTGTATATGCATAATAGTTTGGGGCCATCTCCAAACTATTCCCACGAGGTTGGGAGCATGAAACTGTCCAAAATCTTTTGGTCTGCTAAAAGCATTAAGAGTTCCTTTCACTGGAACTAAGGGGCTGAGCCCAACTCCTGAAAACAACCCCACACCACCACTGCCTTTGACGCTTTGCACCACTGCCTTTGACGCTTTGCATTGCACTTGGTGATGTAAGGCTTGGATGCAGCTGCTCGGCCATGGAAACCCATTCCATGAAGCTCTATACGCTGTTCTTGAGCTGATCTGAAGGCCACATGAAGTTTGGAGGTCTGTAGTGATTGACTGCAGAAAGTCGGTGACCTCTGCGCACTATGCCCCTCAGCATCCGCTGACCCCGCTCTGTCGTTTTACGTGGCTGACCACTTTGTAGCTGAGTTACTGTCGTTCCCAGTCGCTTCCACTTTGTTATAATCCCACTGACAGTTGACTGTGGAATATTTAGTAGTGAGGAAATTTCATGACTGGACTTGCTGCACAGGTGGCGTCCGATCACGGTACCACGCTGGAATTCACTGAGCTCCTGAGAGCGACCCATTCTTTCACTAATGTCTGTAGAAGCAGTCTGCAGGCCTAGGGGCTCGGCTTTATACACCTGTGGCCATGGAAGTGATTGGAATACCTGAATTCAATGATTTGGATGGGTGACTGAATACTTTTGGCAATATGGTGTATATTATATTGGAATCCCAATTCAGTAGTCATGTGTCTTTCAGCAATCCATGAAAAAAGTAAATATTCAGAAAATCATGCAGGAGACAAATACTTGTCATATAGGCTTGGTTTATGAATTTGCCTTTTAATTTCTGATGTTCTGATGCATTTCAAAAATTACCCTTGTAATATTGATTTTTAGATGAGAGGGTTTGTTCCTGAAGATTCAGATGAGCTATTTGATTCTACTTTAGACAGTGGAGAGGAGTACGTCCTTGACTCTAGAGATGAAGGGAACAAAAGTAGTTCAGAGAGTAGTACCTCCCGTAAACCAGTGAAATGGAGGTGTCTGTCTTCTGTGGATGAAGCTACCCCCTCTAATCTTGTCCCTCATAGCACATCTTCAGGTGTCATGGGTGTTACAGAGAGAAGCAACCTTGAAGTTATGGATCTAAATAAAAGTCCTGAAGTGATAGAGAATGATGGAGTCTGCAGCAGTTCTGAGCCTGTTAGGACCACATACCTTATCATTATCAAGTACAGATATCTGATAAAGTGGCCGATAGGTGTACACAGCAACACTGCTGTGCCTGTTGCATTGGCATAGGTCAGGGTCACTGGTATGACAAGTAAAATGAAACAGTTGGTATGAAAGCTATGCTGAAAAAAATTCTCTCTTAAAACTGTAGCTGTGGAAACAAAACTCACTAAGCAGCAACAATGGCAGAGCCAGGCAGAACACTATTTCACTGTATTTCCTACCTGATTACATGTCATCAGAAAAACAGGAACATCTTCTAAATTATCTGTCTTTTACATTTTTGCACTGAATTAATTAAAGGAATAGTGTAATCTAGTGTAAATAAAATTGTCATTCAACACAAAATAAAGATATGAAGTTAAATCGCCTAAACCTCATGTTTTAGTGACCACAGTAAACAGATTTTATATAATTTTTTGCCACTGTTCATTGCTTAAACGGACTATATGACACATTTAATTGTTTTTTTTTTTTTTTCTTGAGGTCTACTTATTACTTGAGTGGTCAAAATCATTTCTACATGACCATTTCCCAACCCAGCCTCTTTCTTTTAAACAAAATTAAACAGGTTTTTGTTTCTATGCCTCTAAGATTGAAATATGATCAGTTATCTCTGTTCAGATTAGATTGTGCTTTGCACCTCATTCAGAAGTGAAAGACTTTTTAGAACCTCAGTGTAAATAGGCAGTAAGCTGAATAGGTTGGTTCCTGTGATGCAGAACCTGAATTCAAAACTGGCTGTTCTTGCAGCATAGTTTCCATATAATATGGAGCCCTGGAGGGGACGGAGGAAAAAAAATAAACTTGAGAGAACATTTTGCAGTTCGTACACACGTTTTTCTTTTATTTGTGGTTACGATTTCTTAAATCGTTCCCTCATTTCTTTTAATCGTGGTCATGTTTTCTTTTTAACTCAACATGCGTTATTTGGTTTTTTGATTTGTGCACAAAGTAATGTAATAGACACAAGCTGCTAATATGTACCTGAGACTGTCTTACTGGTTTTTATATGTTAGAGTGATGAGATAATGAACAGAAATGCTCATTAGGTCTGATTGTGATTTGGGTAGTTAAGGAAAAGTGTAAGTGTTGAGGAAAGTGTAGTTCTCCTTCACAGCAAATGGCCCACGGTGTTTCTGCTCCTGCATCAAGCTGCAGTGTTAGAGACCATCACACAATTACAGGACAAAATAATCAGCATTTCATTTCATTTACATCTAATCCATAGATCTATTAATCTCTCTCACCATTTGACCTCATCCCACATGAACGTTTCTGTGTGTGTTTGAGTTTGTTGAAATGACTCTGATCGTTTCTTCCTGTAATTGTGTGATGATCTCTAACACCACAGCTTGACTTTTCAAGCAACGTGTGAGCTACAGTTAGTAATGGTACACATATGTAATGCATCTGTATAGTATGATTACTGATAAAATGGCCAGACAGTGTTAATACGGGGTACTAAACTGGCAGATCATTTTAAAGCCACAAATTGTCAGAAAATTGATTTTTAACACTCCTAGTATACTTTGTTCTTTTGCTGTTGTTTGTCTTATTAACATTTGTGAGTGATGATTATCAGCGGTTCTTATGCTTGCATCTGAAGTTTTAAATACCAATGTAATGTCCACACAAAATAATTTTAATAATTTCTTGTGAGAGTTCAACAACATGATTGAAACAGTTCAACAAATTCACTATTTACTTAATCACTGTTCTGTGTTTTCCTTTATAATAATATTTATTTCTCATACTTAGGTAAAACACATGCACAGAAAAGAAGAAAAGCTTGGGAAGTGATTGAGATCCAGGCCGTGGAAACACACCTGAAAAACTTTATCAGTTCATGCCGTGTCCCAGGGAAGCTACCTTGCGAACAGTGCAAAAGAGCTGAGCCTTCAGCGCTTAAAAACAGAGATTGGCAGAGTGTCAAATTCTATGTTCACAATTGCGTTGTGGCTTACAAGAGAGATTTGAGCCACAATTTGTATTTTTTTTTTTTTGTTTATTTCATTTGAAAAACATGTAAATACACTGATAAGGCATAACGTTCTGACCACCTGCTCGTTTCTACACACTGTCCACTTTATCAGCTCCACTTACTGTATAGCTGCACTCTGTAGTTCTACAGTTACAGACTGTAGTCCATCTGTTTCTCTGATACTCTGTTACCCTGTTCTTCAGTGGTCAGGACCCCCATGGACCCTCACAGAGCAGGTACTATTTGGGTGGTGGGTCATTCTCAGCACTGCAGTAACACTGACGTGGTGGTGTTGTGTTAGTGTGTGTTGTGCTGGTCTGAGTGGATCAGACACAGAAGCGCTGCTGGAGTTTTTAAACACCTCAGTATCACTGCTGGACTGAGAATAGTCCACCAACCAAAAATATCCAGCCAACAGCGTCCTGTGGGCAGCACCCTGTGGGCAGCATCCTGTGGGCAGCGTCCTGTGACCACTGATGAAGGACTAGAGGATGACCAACACAAACTGTGCAGCAGCAGATGAGCTGTCGTCTCTGACTTTACATCTACAAGGTGGACCGACAAGGTAGGAGTGTCTAATAGAGTGGACAGTGAGTAGACACAGTGTTTAGGGGGCTAACAAAGTATCAGAGAAACAGATGGACTACAGTCTGTAACTGTAGAACTACAAAGTGCAGCTATACAGTAAGTGGAGCTGATAAAATGGACAATGAGCATAGAAACGAGGTGGTCAGAATGTTATATCTGATTGGTGTATACGTGTAAGAGCTGACTTTTCCAAATAAAAAATAAAAAGGTTTTGGCACACTGTTCACAATCGCATTGTTGCTTTCATGTGTTCTAAATTTAAAAGGACAAAAATAAGTTCAAGTTTTGTAGAGCAGTGAAAATGGTATATGGGCATGTAGTAGTTCTTTGTCCATTGAAGCTAAAAACTGTCTAAAGCGCTCTAGACTAAATCACAGTGCTATAGACTAGGATTGTGTTATGTGAATACAAAATACATTTATTTGACTGGAAAAAAAAGGAATAATTTGTTAAACCAAGATGGCTGTCTTGTGTATGCACTTAAAGAAACTACAAATATTTTGAGTTACATTTGGAGTTTAATGATTTTAAATGTCCCCCTGATGTTATTTAACTGATCTGTGTGTATGCAAATTCGGTCCCAAGTACCGTCCTCAGGAAGTTATAATAATCACAGAATTTCTGTGTTATGCAAATTTAGTCCCAAGTCCCCATTTGGCAGAATCAGAACACACTGGGAAACTTACTTGGTTAAATCAAAAATCTGAGATGATCTTGGTGTTTCTTAATTTTAATTATACTTGCATGATTTTTTTCATGTCTGTAGGACCACGGGAAAGTGGTGTCCCCGAATAGCATGTCCCTGACTGGTGTCCCCCTTAAGAGATAATTACAAGTATAGGTGTGTCTGTGTGTGTGTGTATATGTGTGTATATATGTGTGTGAGTGTCTGTGTGTGTGTGTGTGTGTGTGTGTGAGTGTGTGTGTGTGTGCGTGTGTGTGTGTGTATGTGAGTGTGTCTGTGTGAGTGTCTGTGTGTGTGTGTATATGTGTGTGTGTGTCTGTGTGTGTGTGTATATGTGTGTATGTATGTGAGTGTGAGTGTCTGTGTGTGTGTGTGTGTGTGTGTGTGTGTGTGTGTGTGTGTGTGTGTGTGTGTGTGTATATGTGTGTATATATGTGAGTGTGAGTGTCTGTCTGTGTGCGTGTCTGTGTGTGTGTGTGAGTGTCTGTGTGTGTGTGTGAGTGTGAGTGTGTGTGTGTGTGTGTGTGTGTGTGTATGTACGTACCATCTGTAACATTTTGTGTTTAAATAATTCACAACACGGTCATTGTAAATATCTAAGGTCTAAGTGCATAATTATTGCATAAATATTTTTATACAGTAGTTTGGTAAAATAGTCCTTATAGGCCCTTTAAGACGGTCTCTGCCTTTTACTTGGCTGTGAGGACTTTGGCAGTTAATCATATGTAACCATGCCAACTGACAGCTGACAGTCCGTCAGTAAAGCGCTGTTTAACTACATGACTGGAGTCTGTTTACTTCATCACTGTATAAATTAAGGTCAGCTGTAATGGTAGAGATTAGTAATACCGGTCGCCACCCAGTGTGCGTGTGCAGGACAGGGGAAACGTGAGACTCCAAGCATCGTCCACTCCCGAACAGCATATCCAGAAGAGGGGAGAGGCCAGGAAATTTGCGCTGGACAGTGAGTCTCTCAGTGAGGCCATGCTGATATGTTTCTCTTAAACACCTGTGGGCCAGAACCACATCCTGTCTTGGACTATGGTTTTTCCATACTTCCAAAGTTCAGTCTTGGGCACCGTCCCATTTCTTATTTTCACCCCAACCCCTTGTTTCCGAGTGTTGCCCCTTGTTCCTGAGCTACAGGGCAGTGGTTGAGATCTTCCCTCTGAAATGAGACCCTCTAATAAAAGAGCATCATTCTCTTTTATTATTCATCATTCATCAGTCCTGCAGTCCATTGTGTGTGTCCATTGTATATGTACTGTCAAATGTACAGCCTGTTGGCTTCGTCTTTAGTTCATTGTTTTCTCAAGGCAGAGAGCACATTCATAAGATGCTTTCCTCTCTAGTCACCTGAGGACTGGCATTATATCAGTGTAGCACCGCATGTGCTACCCAGGGTTCAAGGAGGACGCTGGAGGCAGGGTCCGAGGTCGCAGCGGCCGTTATTTTAATTCACAGAGCACAAAAACAAAGAAAACCAACGGCACGTTAAGCTGGCCACTTTTCAGTCTCTTCCTCGAGCTTTTCAAATCCTCAGTCTTCTGCTGCTCGTCCCTCTCTGGCTCTGGTCCTTCTCAGCTCTTTTTAAAGGCGCTAACGCTCAGCACCGGAGCCGCCAGGCAACGAGAGCTCGCCACTCCTCCTCCTCGTTACCGTCCCCAGCTGGCAGCTCGGCCGCCTGGGTCGAACGTAGTGGCCTAGCTTAGTAACAGGGGGCGGGGCCCAGGCCGCGGAGCTCAGGACTCGCTCCTTCCTCTGGTACCTCGTCGTCCCTCGTCCTCCTCCTGCTGCTGTCGCTCCCGTGACTCGCGTCACTCTTGCTCAGGCTCTGCGCTCTGCCCCCTCCATACTCGCGGGTTTTCAGGCCTTGCCCTTCATCGGGCCCGGGGGGGCAGGCGCATGCCAGTCAGAATAGGAGCTGCCTTCACTTTCATTTCACTTCATTTATGTAGAGATTTTATTTTCTCGATTTTTCATGTTATCAAACACCAAAAACCTACAGCTAGAGCTTTTCCTGATCAGTTTGATCTCTTGAGCTAATTCTGTTTCAGTCTGATTGGGTTTATGGAAAACACTACCACCATCACTAATGTGGTGGATTTCCACAGTTAGGATGAGCGTACTGTCAAAAAAAAACAAATAAATCAGCTAAAATGAAGGCAAGGTTATAGTTTTAATACTGGAGGTGAGAGGACACCCCACAGCTGATATTACTGAGGCTTAATTGTCCAGGAAATGAAAAGGCTGGACCACTCAGCTTTAACTACAGCTCTTTACGTAATGGATTCTGTGGTTTCTTGTGTGAATTGGTTCTTGAGAACGTTTAGAGGTGTGTAACCTTTTCGGAATCAATTACGGTCAGATGGTTTAGGGGAAACTGCGTAAGACGTCATTCAATGCCTACCTCACACGGTAAGACGTTTCCTTTAACTTTAGGCCATTGTTGAGCTGGACGCTGCCTCCCCTGCTCTTATATCAGGCTTTGTCAATGTGTCAGCTGTTTAATCAGTTAAGACGTGGGTCTTCAAACATCTGAGCATATTATGTAACGTCACAGTGCCTGTCATTCAGATTCTTATCTGTCCATTGGGGTGGATGGAAGTTTATTTCCCCCTTCCCTTCGTTTATCTCCAGTCCAGTCTTTAAAGTGAGGTCTTACGAAAGACGCTGGTCGTGCAACTTTAATAGAAAGGAGAAAAACCAGTAAAACGCAACAAACCGCACAATCCAGTGTTCCACATTGATAGGAAGCCCTACAGGTTTCAAGCTTGGAAGTAGCCAGAATGGACCTCCTATTCAAAGATGACCAGACAAGAGAAGTACATTGTACCTCATCGTGGTCTTTTTCAGTATGTTCACTTAAAAAAGGTCATTCGGAAAAAATACTTGTCCTGTTTACCTTAAACAAAAATCTCAAGACAATAAAATCAATAACACTTTATTTGAAGGGTGTCCACATGACACATTCATAACATCTTACATAAACACTTCACAACATGTTAATGAATATTTAAATCAACATTTATAAAGTATATATGTTTCCTGATATTAATACGGACTACAGTGTCATTTTACTGAGATATGTTTTGCAAAATAAAAGTCCTCACTAGACAAAATAAAAATGGCTTTACTTTATCCTTTTGGTCCTTAAGTGCTTTAAAACTTCTTTTAAAAGCACTTTTACTCAGACTTTCAACTTCTTTTTAATTATTTGTTTTTCCGTAAGCATCAGCTGCTTTGCATGTCACTTCACTACATGGCCAGTAAATAAATTTATAACTCATAAATCATTTGACTCAATCTTAGTGTGGTGGTGTCCCTAAGTGTCAAAGGACTTAATGACCAAAGGGCCCAGGTGAGGTCATTTTTACTTTGGCTGTCTAGAAATGGGGCGTTTTACTGAGAATAATTTAGTTTTAAGGTTCTCATTTTTTATTTTGAAAGATGTCTCTCAGAGAAATGACATAGTAATCCATATTAATATCACGTAAAGCTTTGTGAGTGCTGATCTAAACGTTCATGAACATGCTATGAAGTGTTTATGTAAGGTGTTATGAATGTGTTATGTAGACACCCTTCAAGTAAAGTGTTACCATGAAATGTCAGTGACACTTAGTGTGTCTGCATAACACATTCATAACAAACACTTCGTAACAGGTTCCTGAATGTTTAAATCAACGTTTATAAAGCATGCATGTTTTACATGATATTTACAGTAAGAGAGTTAAACTGAGGACGAATAATTGCAAAGTGTCAAAGCAGTTCACCACCAAAGCGGTAAAGTGAGGTCATTTTTATTTTGGCTGTTCAGAAATGAGGCGTTTCACTGTACAATATACAGATTTTCAAAATTGAAACTTTATAAGGACTTTTATTTTGAAGGAGGTCTCTGAGTGAAATAACATTGTAGTCCACATAAAATATCATGTGAAATATTTATGTTTCATGAACGTTGGTGAATGAATGGGTTATGTAGACATCCTTCAAGTAAAGTGTTCCCACAACACTGAGTGCGTTTACATGCACTTATTAATCCAATAACTGCAGAAAATCAGATTTTGTCAGTAATCTGATCAATGCGTTTACATGCGCTCAGTAATCTGATAACCTGGAAACTCCAGGTCTACATGAGTCAGACAATAATCAGATTTCTGCTTCACAACCAGCCAATAAACTCACAGAAGACGATGTGACATAAATGTGTTGTAGAACTCAAACTTCATGCCGCGGCTTCGTGTTTTAAAAACATTGCGCTGCTTTACCTGAAAACATGAAGATACATCATCTAGAAGATGAAGAATATTTAAATGCTTCATTTTGTCCAGCATGTATTCGGTTTCAGCGTTGCTCCAAAAGTCTTTTGCTGAGTCTCACTTCTTTACAGTACTGCCATCTGTTTTCACTCGTGCTCAGACTGAGAAATCAGAAAGAAATCAGAGTGAGAGCTCACAGCACTGAGAGATCTGATTACTGAGCAAAAATCCAGCCTCTGTCAGATTTCTAGACCTTAGATCTTAGTCTAAGAAATCCAAGTGTGTTGATTACATGACCATCGGAATAATCAGATAACTGCAGAAATCTGATTATGATCGGATTGTCATAACACATTCTTAATAACCTACAACACAAAAACTCTGTTTATACTGTATAAGATTTTGCAAATTGATTACAGAATTAAAATTTACACAATTTTCAATTTTAGCCCCAGTGTTGTCAATCAGCCAAGACATGCTTGGTGTCCTAACTTAGTTTTTTTAAGTTAGTGCTGGAACTACGAGGCTAACGTTGCTAACAAACACTAGAACTCAATAGTCACCCAAATCTTTTCTGTTGTACATACTTCTGATTTAGGTGACTATTGACTTCAATGCTAAACCCACAGAAGCAAAGTCTGGAAAACAAACATGTCTTTGCTGACCACCTATTTCTGAGATCAGTGGGAAAGTGCGGCGATTTGTTTTTACGGCAGATCATTTCTTTGATTTATTCATTTATGAGTCATCAGAGTAAAACTTTGCTATTTTGTAATCATGTGAAGAAACCTGGTGTAAGATTTGCTTTGAAACTAAAAAAAGCTGGAGATACTTTCCTCCCTCACACTTCATTTGAAGGCTACCTCCATAAGGGCTTCATAACATATGCAAAAGCACTGAATCATATAATTATGAAGCAATACATAATAATTTATAAACAAGTTATGCCAGTAATTCCAGAAAACACAAGGCATTTTATAATGTGATAGGAGTTTACTCTGTTTCTAAAGCTGTCATGGAGCGTCACCCCCAAAGGATCTTATGTAAACACAATGTCATTCAAACCTCTTATATGATCCTGGAATTCATGGCGTAAGCTGTTAATAAATATTCGAGTATAAACGTTATTCAGTGTGTGGTTCTTATGTAGATGAGCATCTGTAAAACCGTGTGTTTAGAGATGGAAGTTCTTCTCATAATGCTTATGAATATGATTCACTTCGGTGAAGACTCCAGTTGTAAAACTTCGGTCTGGAGCTGGTGGAGGTGAGACAGTAAAGTTCTGTAGAAATGAAAGATCACTGAACCACTGGTGACTGTGTGGAGACCCGAGTGACGCTTTCCTGGTGCCATTCTTGAGAATGTTGATAGACGACGTGTCACCTTATCAGAATCCTGATCTGATCTTCTTAAGCTTCATTGAGTAAATTCAATGAGATGTCTCCCGAGGCCGTTTCCTCTCGGTCCCTGACGACCTTACCTGGCAAGAGATGTTCCAGGACGTGGTTTTCCCCCGTCGTGCACAGCAGGGTTTCACTGTGCCACTTGTTTGACCAGTCAAGTCACTGATTTTTGTAAAACATCAGTCACACTGCTGGCCACACAGGGTTCTGGGTGAGATGGTTCAATCAAGCCCTTCTTATTTAGCTCTAGTAGAACCTTTTAAACTGATTCGCTGGAAAACAAGAACAACCGTCATCGTTTCTAGAAAAGGGGACAGAAGGTTGTCACTGCATGCTGTGAAGTACTTTTACAGTAATTGTCAAATAAAGTTCCAACAAGTCTTAATAGACGGACAAATGTACAAAGCAAAGGAGCCGATCTAAGATTAGAATCTTAATGCAGAGTAATCTGCCAGGTTTTGTAAGTGGTGGACAGTAACTGAGTATCTGAGTAACTGAGTATCTGAGTATCTGAGTAACTGAGTAAATGTAATTAGTTTCTGTACTTTAGTATTTTTGGTGTATCTGTACTGAAGTTTCTCCGTTCTGGGCGTCTTTCTCCTTTCACTCCACTACATTTCAGAGTCTAATATCCGACTTTTTCCTCCTACATTTTGAGAAATCTGTCGTTCCTTTTGGTTTCTGTGTGTATAAAAACGTAACATGTCAAAACGAAAGAAGCGCAAAGCCAGAGCACCAATCAGGGCCCAGCGGTCACTTTGTTTAGAGCTGGTTTTGACCTGTTGGTCATACCGACCCAGTGCAGCACGCGGTTCAACGTCAGCGCAGCAGCGTAAAACTTTGGGAGAGTCTGTTCAACATAAATGATGAACTAACCTAACTTTGTGTAAATAGAGCTCAATATAGAAATATGTCCACATATGCAGTCGAGACTGACGCGGCTTTTTTCTGAATTTCTACAAACACCATTTCATTTTATAGTAAATGAGTTTGGGCTGGTTTATGTTTATGAACAGACGCCTACAGATCAACATAGTAAAGGAGCTCATCTGTGATCCTGAGTTTAAAGCCAGTTTTTATTCAACTTAAACTTGGAACTAAGTTGTAAATAAATCTGAACCTGGAACTTTGCTTGTGTGTAAAAAGTGATTTCAGAGCCACTCGGTTCTCCCTGATGGAAACTGTTTACCTTCAGTGTTTTGTGCTTCTGATCATTTTAATAGACGTCAGCGTCACTAATTAATGACGTTCTATTAAAAGACTGGTTTACCAAGAGAGACGCTGGAAGACTTTCACCTGAAATGAGTTCATGAAGCCAGTCTGGTTATAAAAATGATAACAGGACATCAGAGCCAGAATTACTCTTTTAGTACTTTTACTTTATACTTAAGTACATTTGAAGGGAAATACTTTAGTACTTTTACTCAAGTGGAGGTCTAAAGGGAGGAACTTCTACTTTTACTGGAGGAATATTTTACCTTAGGGGTCTGTACTTTAACTCAAGTACGTGGTTTGTGTGCTTCATCCTCCACTGGGTTTTATACACTTACACTTATTTTGAGGAACAGTTCTAGATATCACATAAAGCTTCTACATGATCTCAGGGTACAATTTGGAGCCATTTTCATATTTTCAGTTGGGCACAGACAGAAATATGATAGGACTTGTGTAAGATTTCACAATAGCTGAAAAAAGACCTTAGCCATGGAGAAAGGGCCCTCTCTGCCCAGGAGGCCCCGTAGCTCTGGGGTAGTCTTGCCCAGGCAGCTGGCCCAGGAATCCTTGTAGCCCAGAAGGAGTCCTTAGCCATGGAAGAAGGTCCATCTCAGCCTTGCGGAGCTTGTAGTGCAGCATCACCCAGACAGCTGGCCTGGAAGGCCTCGCTGTGCAGTGTTGTTTGAGCGGCTGGCCTGGGGAGCCGGGTATCCATGGTGTAGCGTCGCTACAGGGCACCTGATGTATGTACAGATCCAGTCACATCATATATTGATGCACCTGATTAGCCCTTTACCCACCTTACAAACAATGCACTATTACTGAGAGGTGAGGCACATCAGGTGGTTCTCCTGTAGGGTCTGATATAATTCCTTATTTCTGTTGTTCATTGTGTAGTTGACTCCGTCCGGAAGTCCTGATGTGTCTAAATGACTTTCTGTTCATTATATCATCCCTGACTGTGCTGGTTATGGTGCTTTTTGTGGGGTGGTCTTACTTAACAGCAGCTACATGCTGTTCATTCAGTGCCAGATTTACACACGTTTGGAGCAAAATTTTTGGCAGGACCAAATGTTTGGAAAGAGTCTCTATCTTGGAAAGAGTCCCGAGCTTCTGGGGAACCTCCCTCTCAGTCTGGAAGGCCTTTAGCTGCAGTGTAATGTAGTCTCAGGTGGCCATAGCTGTGGTGTAGTTTCACTCAAGCACCTGGCCTGAGAAGCCGCTGCCCAGTGTCCTTACACCACAAGACACACAATTGGTTTCTGACCACAGAACCACTTTTGGCTGGATATTTTTGGTTGGTGGACTTTTCTCCACCTGGTGTTCTCCACCCGAACACTCAATCAACACAGCCGAGCCTCATACACTAGTATCAGTGCAACACCCACTGCCATGATACTGCCATGTATCATGGTAGTGTACACCTAAATAGTGGTGGTCAATGGTCCAATGGTGGTCTTTCACACTGATGGATGGGGTGCAGAGGGCTTATAAACTGTACACTACAGTCTACAGTTAATAATTCTAAATCTCCACACTGCCCCTAGTGGTGTATCTGACAGAACGGCCAGTGACTGTAGGTGTGCATAATAAATTGGCACCTCGGTGCATGAAGATATTCAGTCACATCGTTGTCAAGTTTTGTCAAGTACTGTGTTCATATGTTTTATATGCTTGATGGACACAGTGCACTTTTACCTGGCAGGTGAGAACAGACAAGCTTCTTCTATAAGCTCTTATGTAATTCCTTCTTTCTGCTGTTCATTGTGTAGTTGACACCTTGATGATTCACTCATAAAAAAATATTCCCAACATATCAAAGTGACTTTGTCTTCATTTGGTCATCACCGGCTGTGCTGGATGCTTTTTGTAGGATGGTCAGACTGAACAGCAGCTTGTTTCATGTCTTAGCTGCTTCGTGCTGTTTCTGAGAAATAGTTTGTGTGCCAGATATCTGACACTCTCCGTGCAAAACGTTCAGGGATTAAGTGTTGCATGCCCATTCATGTCTGACCAAAGCCCATAAAAAGACTTATGTATGCTTTGAAGCCAGGAGGGCTGAGCAACACTCACTGAACAAACGTAGAGGCTGCATGTTTGACCTGATAGCTAGAATCGTCCCACATAGCATATTAGAGCCTGACTGACCTGCACATGTTGTGCCTAATACCTTTAACGGGACGAAACACCGAGATGACTGGTTTTATTTTTAAATGAAACATTTTAATGTTGTACTGCGATGGTGTTAGTTAAATAGTGCCCCACTGTGGTTATGACGGTCACTTCTTGTCACACTCAAACAAGCAAAAGCAGCAGTTTTGAATGGTTTAAATATTGCGGCACTTGGGGTGGTGCTAGTTTTTATTAATTACACCTTATTTTTGTCATTTTTTATTAGTTCTCTACAAAAAAAAAGGTTGTTTGTGTTATATGGATCGTCTGACCAAATTTCCAAAGTCAAAATGGGTTCAAAACACATTTCAGACTTTTAACTGGCTATTTTGAACGACTTTGTGTCTTAATGAAAATGCATAATGAAACAATCAGAACACACCGACGCCTTACCAGACGTTTCAGTAGAGACTGGGTAATTACAAACTTACAGCTTTTACAAATCAACACAGCTTTGGATAGTTGTGCACTGAGAAAATCGCAATAATTTTCATTAAATGCACACGTACAAAAAAACACCTAATTGATTAAAAAGATTGACCTAATTGACCCAAGGACTCTGTGCTTTCAGCGCTAAATGTTCTGATACTCTGGTTTGTTCTTGATAAAACTACAGCGAGACTTTTCCTCAATGGACCGGCTCCAGCATCTATTTTAAGCAGATAAAATAGCACCTTAGTAACGTATTTAACTTGCTTCTGACAAACCATGTAATAAAATGATTAGCCGGCCCAAACTGCAGGTGTTAAATCACCGGCTCAGCCTGCAAAGGTGATTGATTTACAAATGATTCCTTCCTTTACTGTAAGGAATTATATCTGTGGAAAACTAGAGGAAGTACATTACCTGCTAGGAATAGTGTCCAGTGATGATGTGGGTAAAAGGTGTGAATTAAGTGTTTACTATTAAACACTTTATTTATTAAAATGAATAAAGTTTACAGTTATTGTTAAAAATGCACCTTTTCATTATTAAAATAAATACAGTGTATATTTATTGTTAAAAATGCACCTTTTCATTATTAAAAATGAATAAAGTTTACAGTTATTGTTAAAAATACACCTTTTCATTATTAAAATAAATACAGTGTATATTTATTGTTAAAAATGCACCTTTTCATTATTAAAAATGAATAAAGTTTACAGTTATTGTTAAAAATGCACCTTTTCATTATTAAAAATGAATAAAGTTTACAGTTATTGTTAAAAATACACCTTTTCATTATTAAAATAAATACAGTGTATATTTATTGTTAAAAATACACCTTTTCATTATTAAAAATAAATAAAGTCAGGTACAGGGTATCGACCCATAGACCTTCCGGTCACTGGGCTGCTTCCCTGACCACCAGCCCACGACTGCTGCTGTCTAGTTCTAGTATTGACACTTAACGGATTAATTAATAAAAGATTTTTAAACCTACAACCTACAATTAAATTTAAACGTTTCTTGGGACATTTATCATCAATCTAAAAATGTTTGATTTTTCATAGTTGTCCTCTGTTGTGGTTTTTAAGGAAGCACATAAAACTTTCTACCTTTCCAACCTGCTTTGTAATAAATGTTCCATACGTGTCTTTTGCTATTCCTATGTCTGTAATGGAAACGTGACACTGTATATTACTGACAGCTGCTATAATAACATATTTATGGCATAATTATGTCAATGTACTGTAGCAGGGCTTATGTAAAGTGTGGCTATGAGGTCTAGTAACAGTCCTGACCTCTATGCACTGCCCCACACTGATGAACATAAACAGCATAATTGAGTAAAGTTCAGATTAATGCGCCCCTTTATTTATATTATCACCTACATCCTCACACCATCATACAGCATCTGTGAGCAGAGTCGTGGGGTTGAATAGGCTTTTCTTTATCAAACAAGAAAAGAAGGCTCCTCGCTTTGCCTCTCATATCTACACGGATTGAATGACTTGATCTTTGATCCTCTTTTACAGCAATTTTTTCATCTGCTGTTTGGGAATGAGGGCAATTACCATTCCTCTTTTGTGGGAATGTTGAGAAACTCAGATTACCTTCGATGGAGGGTCGTTTCATGGCGTGGCAAGTCTGTCGACATATGCGACATCAGTAGATGACGCAACGAGTCACAGAGTCACTTTAGGGTGACAATAGACAGGGACTTTCCTGTCCATCTGCAGGCGGGTCAATAATAACTCAATGTTTATGAAGAGCATAGAAATGTGGTCAGGTGGGTTAATAGACATTTTATGATGTTGTTCTGGATGAAATTGGTCAAATTTCAAGATTATTTATTTCACTTGTAAATCATCCAGCTGTACGGACGACATCAACACCACAGTCGGACTCATCCCAGACTGGACTGAGCGTGTCGGGCGTCGCTGCTCTCACGGCTCTTTCAGTGGGATTTCGGAAATCATCCAGTGCTGTGGAACCAGCGCCGAACGCTCTGAGCTGCTGGAGCTTCACTGCTGATGAAAATCCCGCTGCTCAGTTCTGATGGATTCACTCTGATTGACGTGGAGAACGCAGAACGTTCTGCTCAGGGGTCTCGGCTCCTCTCAGACTGAAGGGGGAGCCGTCTTCCACTGACAGTCAGAAACACTATGACCCCCCTCTTACAATTGGATTGTGATTGGTTCCTCGGCGCCTCACGGTTGTAACGAATATGATGCTTTGAAATGGGATGAATGTTTTTAAATCACCCTGTACTCAGCTTAGTGTAATACATTCTATTTGGATTGCATAACTCAGTAATAACTCAGTTAATCGACTCATCACTGCATTTGCATTTTAAATAGATTAATAGATAATCCTTATAAATATCCAAGATCTGATTACTGAATTGTTTTAGTAAAAATGTTTGTTTTTTTTACTGTGGGACCATGGATTGAACTTTTATCAGCTCCACTGACCGTATAGCTGCACTCTGTAGTTCTACAGTTACAGACTGTAGTCCATCTGTTTCTCTGATACTCTGTTACCCTGTTCTTCAGTGCTCAGGACCCCCATGGACCCTCACAGAGCTGGTGCTATTATACACCCGCTGGTCAGTATTCCTGACCTATAGCAGTTTTCTTTATGTGTTTACTCTTGTTTCAGGGGTTTCTTTACTAAGTGCATCTTTTATTGATAATCATTTGCAAATCACAAACCCACAAACATCATTGCTGACCTAACGTCAGAGACTTGTTGGCTCCCAAGTTACTCAACTAGATCCATTTACATTTACAGCATTTGGCTGACGCTCTTATCCAGAGTGAGTTACAGTTTGATCGTTTTACACAAGTAAGTGAAGGTGGTGTTGGGAGTCTTGCCCAAGGACTCTTATTGGTATAGTGTAGGGTGTTTACCCAGGTGGGGATTGAACCCTGGTCTACAGTGTAGAAGGCAGAGGCGTGACCCACTACACTAACCAACCACCAGATCCAGCATTGGGTCCCCACAAAACACCAAACTCACACACACAGTCTACACATGTACACAACACATAAAAACACAAAAGTCTTCTTAATGCTACTGGACTATTTCAGTTTCGTAGACGTTTCACCGCTCAAGTTTAGGCTGGATGTAAACTATCATTACCACCACATCTTAATTTACAGGCCCTAATAAAACAACATACAATTTTCTAATTTTCCGATTCCCACCAGGAACAAGGACTCTGTGCTTTCAGCGCTAAATGTTCTGATACTCTGGTTTGTTCTTGATAAAACTACAGCGAGACTTTTCCTCAATGGACCGGCTCCAGCATCTATTTTAAGCAGATAAAATAGCACCTTAGTAACGTATTTAACTTGCTTCTGACAAACCATGTAATAAAATGATTAGCCGGCCCAAACTGCAGGTGTTAAATCACCGGCTCAGCCTGCAAAGGTGATTGATTTACAAATGATTCCTTCCTTTACTGTAAGGAATTATATCTGTGGAAAACTAGAGGAAGTACATTACCTGCTAGGAATAGTGTCCAATGATGATGTGGGTAAAAGGTGTGAATTAAGTGTTTACTATTAAACACTTTATTTATTAAAATGAATAAAGTTTACATTTATTGTTAAAAATGCACCTTTTCATTATTAAAATAAATACAGTGTATATTTATTGTTAAAAATGCACCTTTTCATTATTAAAAATGAATAAAGTTTACAGTTATTGTTAAAAATACACCTTTTCATTATTAAAATAAATACAGTGTATATTTATTGTTAAAAATACACCTTTTCATTATTAAAATAAATACAGTGTATATTTATTGTTAAAAATGCACCTTTTCATTATTAAAAATGAATAAAGTTTACAGTTATTGTTAAAAATACACCTTTTCATTATTAAAATAAATACAGTGTATATTTATTGTTAAAAATGCACCTTTTCATTATTAAAATAAATAAAGTTTACATTTATTGTTAAAAATGCACCATTTCATTATTAAAATAAATAAAGTTTACATTTATTGTTAAAAATGCACCTTTTCATTATTAAAATAAATACAGTGTATATTTATTGTTAAAAATGTTTCAATATGAAAATAGAGGATAAAATAAAGCAGTCTAGTTTTGTTTGACCTTTTTGGGGACTTGGCAGATAATAGTTTAGTTGTTTTGCCCAGTATCATCTGCTGTTTGGGAATGAGGGCAATTACCATTCCTCTTTTGTGGGAATGTTGAGAAACTCAGATTACCTTTGATGGAGGGTCGTTTCATGGCGTGGCAAGTCTGTCGACATATGCGACATCAGTAGATGACGCAACGAGTCACAGAGTCACTTTAGGGTGACAATAGACAGGGACTTTCCTGTCCATCTGCAGGCGGGTCAGTAACAACTCAATGTTTATGAAGAGCATAGAAATGTGGTCAGGTGGGTTAGTGGGCATCATCCAGATTGGTCACTACCCTTTTGAAGAAAGTCATGAGGAAGGAGTCGGTTTTAGAGGCAATACTGGAAGTGCAGTGCTTGTGTGGGTTTCTGTGATCTTTGCATTGTGACACTGTGTGGATCAGTGATCAATAGAGTGCAACACAATAGAGATGAAAAGGCTTTCCAGGAACTCCATATAGGTGAAATATTCACGGCATACACTCCAGTACAATTTCATAATCATATTGAAACACTTCTTAAACATATTTCTTATTGAGTTATTATATATATATATATATATATATATATATATATATATATAGTGCAATAAACTGAGAATGTAATGAGGCTTAGTGAATTCTATTCACGGAATAAAAAACACACAGCAAACCTGTCCATAAAGATCTCAGGGACTTGGTTATGATTATTAAACATTCATGACTGGGACAAAATCAAAGCAAACTGCCACATATTCTGGTACATGACGTGTTGCTGTAGGATTCATGAACTGCAGACTAATATTACGGTTATATTACATCACCACACATTTAGGACGATCTGCTGAGGAATCGTTTATCTCACTCATGCATGTTTTCATGTGAAATATGTGCTCTTACGTTTGCAGTACTGTTTGAATCATTAATCCTCTTTCTTGTCATTAGTGGCTCAGTAATGAATGCAATACGGCTGTTTTGAACATGAAGAAAAGAAAAAAGTGCACTGGAATGAAAAAGACATTAATCTATACTTTACATAAGCATCTCAACTTAGTTGGGCTGTTCAGTCCTTCATTAGAGGAAATCAATCGCGTTTCTGATCATCTACTTTTTTGAAAACAAGATTTTGTTTTAATGCATTTCTGTTCTTTAACCTCTTCAACTTTTTGAGACCACCGGTGGGTCCAAACCGCACTCGGTCATGTTCTCCATAACGTTCATACTCCATAAGCTCCATTCAGAAGCTGGGCGTCGTGTGAGGCTGTAGCTCTTCTCTCCAGTCTAATAGACGGTGACGTCATTTTAAACCCTTATAATAAAAGAAGCTGAACTCAGTTTGTTTTTCTACTGAAAGTCGACCCGTTTTTCCCCAAATCTGGGCTCTAAACTATAAACAGACGGCGTCTCTTCAGTGATCTGCTCTGGAAACATCACTTTTAGAGAACAACACAAAGAGCGTCGCAGATTTTTGGCTTTCAGCAGTAAATTGTGAGCATGTAGTGATATGTGGAGATCATAAAACACACGTTCTGCTCATTTGAGGGGCTTTTACAAAATAAATAAATAAATGAAATAAAAATGTACATTTATTTCATGGAGTTACTGAATAATTTGCCTCATGATTTGGTCATGGAAATTGAGCTGGACAATCCAAAATATACCCTGGAGAATAAGAGGTTACATTTTTTTTTAAAGCCAAGAATAATAGAAACAAAAGAAATTCATATTCATGCATTGTCTAAAAGGACTGCTCAATGGTTTCAGCTACACAGTGAAACTGTGTCCTACGCTACATCAACAAGCCTCTGCAGACTTAATGAAGACCTGAGTTTTGATGCCAGTTTTGATTCACAGAGCAGAAAGAGGTTTAGGTGTCTATTGACGTCTAGTGTTTCTTAGCCATGTTAGTCTCGTAGCTCCGATTCTAAACTAAAGAAGGAAGTTTTGGATGCAAAATGTATCTGAAGACCATCTCTTCACAGCACTTACATGAGCACTGAATGAAATACTGTTTGCAATATATCGTGCTGCACTTGCATATTATATTTTATTGTATTTCACTGTGTATTGTAGTTTACTGTATTATTTCTGGGTATCTACAGTGACTGTGTCTCTATCTGTATCTGAGCTCAGGACCGTCTCTCTCTCTAACCTGCTGGTAACTAGCAGAGACACTTTCTCTAGACAGACGAAGCTCTTCCTGTAAGTCACTCTGGATCAGAGCGTCTGCTAAACGCTGTAAATGTAAATGTATCTTGGTTAATCAACCTAATCTGAGTAAAGTGGAAAGTTAAACTTTTTCACATCAAGTTTATGAACCTCGTTGTGACGCCAAGGTGCCAGACACAACATGAGGTTACATCTACTCTACACCTTTAGTAAAGTGAGATGCATCCAGATCGGATTAAGGTAGCTTTAAAAGGTGCACATACACCTGCAGGAAATCACATTGTTGGGCATAATGGTAACTGGTTAATCTCCCAAAAGGGAGAGGGGTGTCCTCTGTTGGCAGCTCCCGCGGAGAGAATGGAGAAAGCTGACCATGGGATTACGCTGTAGATGTATGATGTGTATATAGAGAAATCTAAATGAATCGTGTGTGTGTTAACTAAAGTATATTATGTTCTGGTTTTAATGCTTCTCTTGTTTGTAACCCCTTAGGATGGTGTGTTCCATGGATGGGGAGGTATTAAGTCAGCAGTGCTGGGAGAGGGGAACTACAGCTTGGAGCAGATGAGTTGTCTGCTAAGGGTGGCAGGGCCTACCAGGTGGGCTCATAGACCAGGGGGGTAGTCTAGAGGCTGGGAGAAGCCGGCTGACCATTTTTATGCATTTTCTTTTTTCCTTTTTGTAAACTTTAATAAACAGACAAGAATTGATGGATCCTCACCTGTGCGTCCCTCCGAGGTTTTTGCAGTAGCCTCATCTCATCCACTGCACACGGTCCCATTACCACACTTCCCCTTTTAATTGATTAGTTGTGTGGAAAAATCCACAAAAGCAGTTTTGAAAGCTAATGGGATCCTTCCGTGTTGTGGAAGTGTTACCGGTTAAGTGTAGAGTACACATACACTCATTAGTGTTTTGTATTTGTCTCAAGCTTGTTTGGTCTCATTTCACAAGCCCTCATTAGACAACACAAAAGGCCTAATCTCTGTGTCAGCACAAGGAACAAGGATTCAAGGTCAAGAGGCTTTTATTGTCATTCCATCTATGTACCAGTACACAGTGGAGTGAAATTACATTCCTCCAAGAACGACACGGTGTAATTAAACTAGAAATAATAAATACGATATATTAAACGGACATTAGACGCAGTAAACAGACAGGACAGCGCAGCACCGACACACCGCTCACTCTGGACATGAGGTCGTGGAATAAGGTGCAGAGATATGAACCTGCTGTGATCTGAGAGTCACGGAGTCAGACGACAGACAGAAACACAGCAGCTACTGAGGCAGAAAAAACAGAGTGAACAGTGAAAACACAGAGTAGCAGCAATGATCCAGATAGTGCAGGTAGAGCATCAAAAGAGGTGTGTGTGGAGTGTGTATGTGTGGAGTGTGTGTGTGTATGGGGGGGGGGGGGGTGAGTTGTGATGGTTTTGTAGGTGAGTTGTGATGGGTTTGTAGGTGAGTTGTGATGGGTTTGTAGGTGAGTTGTGATGGGTTTGTAGGTGAGTTGTGATGGGTTTAGAGACAGTAACATCATCAATACACTTGCTGATGTAGCCAGTCACTGATTCAGTGTACTCCTCCAGCCTGATGGAGTCACCAGTAGTACCTGCTACTCTGAACATCTCCCAGCCATAGTGGGGGCGGGGCTCGGCCCTGTACGTGCCGGGGATGTTTGTGTAAACAAGATGCACCACTTGAGCCCCCCTCGGGTTGCAAAGTCCACTTATGGATGATATCTGGGGAGTGCTGACTTCAGATTGGCATGAAATCACCAGAAACAATAAACAGTCCAGGTTTGTGTTCTGGAGGTCGCTGATTGCGCAGCTTGATGAGTGTGGCGTTAGCATTAGCACTGGGAACTATATACACCGCTATTATATACAGTGAACTCGGCTCTCTAGGCAAATGAAATGGCCGGGCTCTGACCTCCACTAGTGGTGAGCAGTGACTGGAGACTAGCATTGTGTTTTTACACCATTCAGTGTTGGGTCACGCTTGGTAGCCCCCTGAATCCGGAGGTAGTCCAGTTTATTCTCCAAGGAACAAACGTTGGAGAGAAGGAGCGATGGAATGGCTGGTCATGTGGGGTTAGCCATTAGCCTAGCACACATGCCGGCTCGCTTGCCTCGCTTCTGCCTCCTCGCGTATCTCTTTCAGCTAGCAGGCTCACGCAGCGCTGGGGACCGTAGCAGGCCTTCCCGCAGTTTGCTTGGAAGCAGAGATTGTGGCTGGTTTCTCAGCTGTAGGGCTTCATTGCGTTTTCATCAGTAAACACTGTGATACGCAGTGCAGGCCTCTTGAAAACACTGCAGCAGGACTTTTCCCACAGGGGACCGACTCCACCGTTTCCGTTCAGTAGGTACAGTATCACCTTAGTGACCTTTTTAACTGGATTTCACCAAACCAATAACAAATGGTCGGCCAACTGCCCTGTAGACATTAAATCACAAACATGGGTTTAAAGAATGATTAAGTGACTTTGCTCAACAAGTTAATCTTTATGGTAAGCAATTATATTTGTGGAAACTTGGAGGAAATACAGTAGATTGCCTGCTGGGAACTCTGTCTAATATTGATGTGGGTTAAAGGCATGAATGGAGTGTAAAGAATGCACCATTTGACCGTTGAAATGATAATAAAAAGGAAACGATAGGCTATTGTGACTGTTTTGGTGTAACAAGGCGCAAGGAGGCAGACGCGAATGCGGAGATAAGCGACTTTAATTATGGGCAAATGCAGGGTCATAGTCAAGATGGTCCAGGGTCATAGATCCAACACGGATAGATTGGAGGACAGACATGATAAACCAGAATAAAACAGAACCAACAACCGTACATAGACCAGTACAACCAACACAGACGATAACAAACAAAGCAAAGTCCAGCACTAGACTAATGAAAACACAGGGCTTAAACACAAGAGGGCTAATGACGGTTCACAGGTGAGAATAATCAGGGTAGGAGTCACCAAAATCAGGGGCCGGACTAGGAAACCAAAACAAATGCACATGGAAGATCAAAACAACACAAACACATTATGTATAATAGTGTAGTATTTCCTGCAAAACTGTGAAAGACATCTGGAAATGAAATTATGATAATGAAGGACACTGAAAACTTGAAATGTGGAACTGCTTGTGATGTTTACTTTGTCTTCTCAAATCATTTAGGGTCCACAACCATCCATAAGCTGTTATACTGTTCACTATGGTAACACGTCACCTACATAGGGACTTCATAACAGACGGAAAAGCATTGAATAACATTAATAAAGCAGTAATTTCCACAACGTTATGGGCATTTCTTTATTTATAACATTGCTATGTAGCGCTTATAGAGCAGAGCTCTCTTTCAGAAAACCATGTATCAATGCAATTGTAAAAAAGCAAACTTTCACTGTACGGTGGCTTAAAAAAGCTTCCAGCATGCAATGGAAAAACTTTTATTGTTCCTTTTTGTCCACATTGTGATAGTTTTTGCTTACAGAAATATTTAATTCGAATTATTTATATAATCTCTGTTGTCTAGTACAAACACTGGCACTTACGGATTAATTACTAAATGATTTTCAAAATGTAGTCACTTTTTTAATATAAATGAACATATAAAATGCAAACGATCAAAATGACCTCTATGGCCACTTTTTAACTTTCTTGTGTACTTTGTTAAAATTGATTGCTTCGCATTTTTAACTATTCATCATATTCAATAAGCGTATTCAATAAACTATATATGTAAGGGTGCAGCCGGCCCCACCGGCTGCCAGCAGAGGATGATGGAAGCAAGGTGTCTAGCCTGCGCAGCCTGCTGCCAGCAGAGGGCGACGGCGGCAAGGGGGCATAACTTCAGGGAACTCCAATTCTCAGAAGCCCTCAGGCTGATTAGATCCAACTTGACACACCTGTGGACTCCTCTGCTTAAGGCTGTGGCAATTAGCAGTGCTTTGTTACAACTTCATAGAGAAGTGACCAGTGTGGTACTGAGTATCATTCAAGAAAAAGAAGAAAAGAGGGCTGGGAAAAGAAACTGCTCCAAAACTAAAAAGAGAAGAAAAGAAGGCTACAAAGAATAAACTGTCCCAAAGCTACTTAAAGCCAAAAAACAGGTTCTTGAGCAACGAACGGCTCTAAGAAATAGAGAAGGTGTTGCTCCACCAAGAGACAAAGTCTACCTTCCCATTGTTCTTATTTAGTTTTCTCTTTCTTTTATTTCACCTTTCCAGTTCAGCTTTTCTTTGAGCACGGTTCCCCTTCCTTGAGGTGCTTTACCCGTTGCCACCTGTGCATCCCAGCAGAACTCCACGGACCACCTGGCTCTGGGCCACCTCAATCGCAATGTCCCAAACACTCACTCCATTGCCCCAATAAATGTATTTAGTCCTCTTTCTCACTGGTTTTTATTTCTGCACTTGGGTCTGCCTCCCCGCCGTCCCGTAACAATATTACTGACAGCTGCAATAATGACATACTTATGGCATAGTTATGTCAACAGTCATAAACTAATCAGATTACCTGCTGCCCCACCTGTTTTCCCACTTTGTACTATAATACTTTACACTAACAATGTCTGCTGTCCGGTGTGGTCCAGAGGAGGATGGGATTCCCTTCTGAGTCATGGTTCCTCTCAAGGTTTCTTCCTCTTGCCTTTAGGGAGTTTTTCCTTGCCAGGGTCGCCACTGGTGAAGCTCATGGGGGCTCAGACCCGGGTATTCTTTTTTTTTTTCTTTCTGTAAAGCTGCTTTGTGACAACACCTGTTGTAAAAAGTGCTTTATAAATAAACATTACATCAGCCCTGCTACAGAGCAAGCAAGCAAGCAAGCAAAGTGTGGCTATGAGGTCTAGTAACAGTCCTGACCTCTATGCACTGCCCCACACTGATGAACATAAACAGCATAATTGAGTAAAGTTCAGATTAATGCGCCCCTTTATTTATATTATCACCTACATCCTCACACCATCATACAGCATCTGTGAGCAGAGTCGTGGGGTTGAATAGGCTTTTCTTTATCAAACAAGAAAAGAAGGCTCCTCGCTTTGCCTCTCATATCTACACGGATTGAATGACTTGATCTTTGATCCTCTTTTACAGCAATTTTTTCATCTGCTGTTTGGGAATGAGGGCAATTACCATTCCTCTTTTGTGGGAATGTTGAGAAACTCAGATTACCTTTGATGGAGGGTCGTTTCATGGCGTGGCAAGTCTGTCGACATATGCGACATCAGTAGATGACGCAACGAGTCACAGAGTCACTTTAGGGTGACAATAGACAGGGACTTTCCTGTCCATCTGCAGGCGGGTCAGTAACAACTCAATGTTTATGAAGAGCATAGAAATGTGGTCAGGTGGGTTAGTGGGCATCATCCAGATTGGTCACTACCCTTTTGAAGAAAGTCATGAGGAAGGAGTCAGTTTTAGAGGCAATACTGGAAGTTGTGCTTGCGTGGGTTTCTGTGATCTTTGCATTGTGACACTGTGTGGAAAACAGTGATCAATAGAGTGCAACACAATAGAGATGAAAAGGCTTTCCAGGAACTCCATATAGGTGAAATATTCACGGCATACACTCCAGTACAATTTCATAATCATATTGAAACATTTCTTAAACATATTTCTTATTGAGTTTTACTCTGAATCCGATTGAGCACATCTGGGACATCATGTCTCGCTCCATCCACCAACACGTTGCACCACAGACTGTCCAGGAGTTGGCGGATGCTTTAGTCCAGGTCTTGGAGGAGATCCCGCAGGAGACCATCCGCCACCTCATCAGGAGCTGCCCAGGCGTTGTAGGGAGGTCATACAGGCACGTGGAGGCCGGACACAACACTGAGCCTCATTTTGACTTGTTTTAAGGACGTCACATCAAAGTTGGATCAGCCTGTCGTGTGTTTTTCCACTTTAATTTTGTGTGTGACCCCAAATCCAGGCCTGGTTAATACATTTGATTTCCATTGATGATTTTTGTGGGATTTTGTTGTCGGCACATTCAACTTTGTACAGAACAAAGTATTCAATGAGAATATTTCATTCATTCAGATCTAGGATGAGTTATTTCAGTGTTTCCTTTATTTTTTTGAGCAGTGTATATATATATATATATATATATATATATACATATATATATATATATATATAATGAGGCTAAAAAACACACAGCAAACCTGTCCATAAAGATCTCAGGGTCTTCTATTATATAAATGGTTATGGTTATTAAACGTTCATGACTGGGACAAAATCAAAGCAAACTGCCACATATTCTGGTACATGACGTGTTGCTGTAGGATTCATGAACTGCAGACTAACATTACAGTTATATTACATTTTTAAAAATTTTGCAGTACAATCAAAAACTACTTTTGTAGTATAATATATTCATACATTATTACTACATGAATTATATTAGATAATATATTAATATAGAATACCATTACATTAAATAGTGTAGCAAAATGATAACTCTAGACTTCTAAAGTCTATTCTTATATCATTTTATGTGGTTATTTGTTTACATTTCTGTCTTATTATATCTATAAGCACCATTTTTCAGTCACTTGGTATTGTTTTTAATGCTCAGCTACATTGTAAATGAAGGTCGCCTTTAGCTTATTCAGAGTTAATAAAGGTTGATTGATTGTTTAATGACAGTAAAGACATAACTTGTTCCCTTTGATTGGATCAGTGGTCGTCAACACACAAGCATGCATAAAAGTGGCTTTATTAATATGTAATTAGCACCTCTGTTGACTCAACTGTTCTAGCACTCTACATGACCGACTTGCTGAGGTCACGGTTGACCTGCCCCACCACTCCCTCCCCAACAGGTGAATTAAGGCTGCATACTGGCTGAAAGTGTATGCATACATCCTTTCCCACTGGCATCTCTAGGTCAGGAAGGAACAAGGAACATTTGCCCCTTTCTGTGCTTCTTTTCCAAAACATGAACCCTCTGTTCCCCCCATGAGCTCATCACCATGGAGGTCTGTCTGTGAACTTCCTGGAGCTGCTGAACTAAATCATTAAAGTAGATTAACTATCTGCAGTAGTTACTCTTTATAACATACAGTGAAAAAACACTATAGTGCCAAAAGTATTCGCTCGTCTGGCCTCACACGCATATGAATTTGAGTGACATCTCATTCTTAATCCATAGGGTTTAATATGATGAAAGGAGCTCTTAAAGCTTCAGCACCAAGAGATTCTGGACAATTTCATGCTTCCAACTTTGTGGGGACAGTTTGGGGACGGCCCCTTCCTGTTCCAACATGACTGCACACCAGTGCACAAAGCAGGTCCATAAAGACGTGGATGAGCCAGTTTGGTGTGGAAGAACTTGACTGGCCTGCACAGAGTCCTGACCTCAACCCCATAGAACACCTTTGGGATGAATTAGAGTGGAGACTGTGAGCCAGGCCTTCTCGTCCAACATCAGTGTCTGACCTCACAAATGCGCTTCTTTTCACTAATCATATTTATTTTGATACATATTTTTTATGTATTTAGGTTACGACAGCTCATCTGGACTGTTCAGTATAGATCTACATTGAACTACTTGTAATTGTATCAATTTATTGCAATTTGATACAAACACAAATACAGTTAAAATTACAAAGCCCCTCTTTCTGTTGTATTTAATTCCATGTATGGGGTAAGATGTAGAATTTGCATTCGCTCTGCTTTTGCCTGAATTGTTCATAAACTGTAGGTGATGGAAACAACATTTACATTTTCATCTGCACTGAGATTTAGAGATGTGTCTAATTTTTTATTTTTTTTAAACCCAGTGAAATGCCATTTTAATGGAGTTAGACTGCATTGATCAGTTCATGTTTGTTTAATAGGATAATAATGAAGTTTCACAATTATTTTTAAAGATGCATGAAATATACATTTCTAGCTGATGTTTAGTGTTCATTATTAATAAATGTTAGTGGTCAGAAATGGTGATCGCAGAACAACAGACAATCAGAACTGGCTTAAAACACTTTATTTGATGAATATTTATGTTCACAGACACATTGAAAACACCTTAACTACTGACACCTAAGACACAAATAAGATATATGATATATATTATAAATTAATAATAATATTAATTTAATCGAAGAATACGGAATGTGCTCCCACTATTGAATACAAAAGGTAATCAAGTCATATTTACATTTCTTTGCACTTTTCCAGTAAAAAAACAGGTCTGTACTTCACACAGCTGCTGGCTCTCAATTTGTATGTTTGTGGTTACAGTTGATAATAACTGTAAATTCAGTTTATCTAAATATTTGGGAGGTGAACACGATAGAAGTCCTTCAATATAAAGTAAACAAAAACAAAAAGACTGGTGTTGCTAAGCTGTTTACTGCAGCTGAGCCAGAAGCGGTTTGAGGTTGGTCAGGTACTCCAGCCCATCCACTGCCTCCACGAGTGCATCCACCTTCTCTGGGATCAGCACTGCACCGGCGTTGTTGCGGAACTTCTTGCACAGGCTCTCATTGCTGAGAGGGTTCCTCCAGTGGCCGTAGAAGGTATCACAGCGGCCTCTGAGCACATCTCCATTCACCAGAGTCACCTCCACCTCGCCATACATGCGGTCGAAGTTGGCTGGGTTGTCCTTGGGGTGCTCCACTCGGACGCGGGACAGTAGGGCGTGGAGCTCAGGCCGCAAGAGTGCCTCAGGCTGGAAGGACTGGACCGTCACTTCCCCATCCAGCAGGGCAGTGCAGGCATTGAACTGGAAGGAATGGCGCGCCTGGTGCTCCGACTCTGGGAAGGGTCGGTTGATATACTTGGACTGTGGGACCCTGAGCAGGATGTCCTGCACCATGCTTGGGGAGATGCTTCCCATGGAGAAGCCCACTAAGGTCTTATGGATGACGGCAGCAGCATCGGCTACCCAGTGCATGCCGAGGTGGGCTGGGAATCGCTTGAAGGCCATGTCCTGCTCATCTAGAAGGAAGCTGTGCTCCTCCTCCTCAGGATAACCCAGTGGGCGAGGGGCATAGTCTTCATAGAAAGCGCTGAAGCCAGCGACCCCTGGCACTGCATCCAGGACCAGGGGGCTTGCCTCAAGCCCACGGGAGGCCAGAAGGGCGGCTTCAAGCCCCAGGCGGGAGGCATTGCCTATGTGAAGGGGCTTGGACTGAGTGGCTGCATTAGCCATTGGGGCACCTGCTAAGGAGGCAGCAATGGCCAAGGCATGACTGCACTGTGAACGGTCCAGGGAAAGAAGGCGGGCAGAGGCGGCAGCACTGCCCATTGTTCCTACGACACTTGGGGGGTGAAACCTTGAGAACAAACAGAGAAGAGTTAGATTTTATGCTTTTAGGTGCATAAAAGTACTTTTTCTTAAATAATTACCTTTAAAATGCAACTCAAGTAATGCAGGTAATATACAGAGATTTTAACTTTGGGTCATTTTGTGCTCAAGTTATTATAAAAACCACACAGAACCACCCTCTGATGACAATGCCCAGTGTATGGATTCTAACAAGAGCATTATTTTCTCTAATGACAGTCCCATGCATCATTAACCACAGGCGTCTCTAGTCATCATTCAAATTACACAGGTGGATTCTGTTTAAAGAACATTTTGGGGAAATAACAAATTATAAGTCATATTATGCCACTCTGAGAGTCTAAACAGGAGCACCAAGGGCAGTGAGTTCAGTCATAAACAGAAGTGGTTTGTAGGGCTAAAAACACTCGTCTGAATGGCTTTATGGCAACTTCCTCTGCGGCTAAATGCAATAGGTGCAACTTCTCGTAGCTCTGTGTGTAAGCTTGGAGAAAGCCCATGTTGTTTCCCAGGGCGGTCCTGCTGGGACTGCTGTCATGACATTACTATATTTATGTGTTATTTAAAACACTGAGGCATCCTGTTTTGATCGAGTTATACTTTCGGTTGTCCCTGTCTTGCTGAGACAGAGCTACAGCTCTCACCTCTTGGGAATGTTGTGGGCCTCGTTGGAGAACCTCATCAGGCGACCCTGAATCTCAATGCCCACGTTGAAGGCCATCAGCAGGTCTAGACCACTCGGCTTGCTGTTGCTGGGAAGCATGTCACAAATTGCGAGGAGGGCAGGAAGCACTGCTCCAGAGGGGTGAGTTGCAGGATGCCAGGTGTCATCAAAGTCCATTGAATGAGCCTGAAGAAGACCTTGTAAGTTCCATTACTTGGAAATGATGCTTCAAAACAGTGTTTTAAATGGAACGAATGTTTGCTCGTTTAGCTTAAGGCCCCTTAAGTCAATACTTCTTTTATATTCAGGCAATTGCTAGGATAAGCTGTTTATAAATGCTCATATATCACTTTATAGGTATGTTATTCGGTGCTTAGCATTATGTTATGAAGTCCCTTGTCAAGGCACCCAATATTGCTTTTGTCTAAGCAGTGCTATTGCAGGACGGGTCTTCTCAGTATACTCTAGAGGAGTGTTAGCTCCATTACAGGGATCAAGATGAAGCGTCAAGCCCCGTCTAACAATTAAAACAAAGCTTGACCACAGGAAAATATGAGTGAGGTCTAATAACAGCCCTAAGGCCGGTGTGGCCTTGAAAAAGCAAATAGAAAATCCAGAAGAACATGACTAATGCATCCTGGTCAAATACAGAACCCATGTTATTTGGCCCATAAAGGAAGTTAAACAAAATTCTCTATTTTTTTTTACAGCAAAATCCACCCAGATGATGTCTTTCACATTTGTTTACCACTGTTGAGTACTCAGCAATGGTAACAGTGAAAACAGCCGTATCATAACGAAACTGTGAATCAGTGGTTCACCCACCCTGACCTTCTTCTCAGGTTGTTTATTTCTGGGAAAAGAAACCTACAGGGCAGGACAGGACAGTCTCCTCGTTTCCCTTATAAAATTTTATATATATAAAAAAAAAAATCTTACCGCTACTCCGTTAACAAAAGCAGCCAGGACTGGGGACAGCTTGGTGCCACTGCGGCCGTAGACAAAGCTGATGTCATCAAGGGCATACATGTGCTTTGGAAAAAAAAAGGAAATGAAGGGTCAGTGGATCACACAGCAGGCCAAGAACAGACTTTGTGTAAGCAGTGAGCACAGAGCTGTTTCTGTCCACACGCCGGAGCAGCCAAAGCTCACAGGTCTAGACGCAGAGCAGATGTATTAAAGTCTACGTGAGAACTAAGCGTCCTCTGTAAAAGTCAGGTCATCACTCAAGGGACGCTATCGTGAATGCCTGTCTTCGTGATCTGTTTCAAAAACAGATTTTGATATGAATTCCAGGCTATTAATAACTTTACAGCTTGTTTGGAAATGCACTAGACTGGTACATCAGGTGCTGCTGAACAAGAATTGGAAAGTATGTGCAATTTCCTTGCGTAGTGGGACGTAAAATGCAGAGTTAGGGAGAGTTAAATGTGTTTAAATGGTACTTTTGGATTGCTAATAAGTAGTATATCGATATACCATAACCTCCAAAATGGGAGAGGAACACTAATGTAACAAGACTAATTTCCTAAAGCATCATTTCTCACCAAACAAACTGCAAGTGCTGTATGAATAAGACACTGAATACATTCCAGGTTCCACTTGCCACTGCATCCTTACCTTGCAGTGCTGGAGGGCAAGATCAAAGACTTCAGTGGTGCTACCCAGCAGCCCCACACCAATGCTGTCCAGCACCATGCGTTTGCTGCGCTGGAGCACTTTTGGTGACAGATGCCTCGGCTGCACGCTCTGGATGAACCTGCCAAAGCTGCTGGTCACAGTTTCCTCGGAGGTGGGACGCGGAACCACTGGAAAAAAAGGCGAGAATGGAATTCCACAACTGCTAAAGTTCTTGCAACATCCGATGACGTGGAGATGAGTGTGTCTCAGAAAGACCAGCTGAAGTAAATGTTGGCCCAGCCAGACCAAAATAAAAGTTTGTGTAGAAATTGAGCTGGCTTACCGTCTAGGGCAGATTTGTGGAGGCCTCTGACCACAGACAGGGTGCTCCAGGGTCGGAAGGATCTCTGGATAATACAAAGTTGTTTGCTTGAACTCATGCACTACATCAATTATGCAACCTTCAAGATATTGCGCACCACCCCTTGTGATACTTATCTTGTTGATCTTGGAAGTGAAACTAATGTAACACCTCCTCTACCACAAACAACCCTAAATATGGCATTTTCCTGGAAACTGTATCACCTCTATTTATTTAGGCTATTATCTTGGGAAGGTAGAAATGTAAAATATAAAAGGTGCCATAACTTTTGCCCACATGCTATGTTTTCTTTTTCCCCACTTCAGCAAATAAACAGCATAATAAACCTCAACTTTTTTCATGTAATGTGTATGCTTTTTCATACTTTACTACACTTTCACTATAGTCTACTCATCCCACACCATATGAGATCTAATAAAAACATGCCCGAGGTGTTTCTTAAGGTTGACTCATCTTGTTCCCCTGTAATGACTCTTCAGCTAATCAGGTTTTACGAGATGCATGTCATTGAGGAATTGCCTACCTAGTGTTTTACAGGCATTACAACCATTCAACAAGAGTGATCTGACATAAGTAATATCACCCAAGTTTAGACGTGAGACATAACTGTCCTGCTATGAACAGTTAGAGCTAAAAATATTTTGAGCAAAAGCAAAAGAATACTATTTATAATATTGGAAAACTTGGAAAACAAAATGGGGAAAAGCGCTAGAACTTTGGATACAGTACAGTGAAGTCACACAGCAGCTATTTCATCCATCCACACACACATTTAGAAAGTCAAAGTCTGACTACCTGTACTTTGGAGAGCATGTTGTCAGTGTAGTTTTCCAAGTCTCTCTCTGTCCAGGACTGAAGGATGTTGTCTTGACAGGTGATGCTCTTGTTGCTCAGGTGAGTCTGTGTCCCTTCTTTATATAGGCAACACCTCGGAAGGCTGATAATACACCCCCCAAGGAAGCAGGGCTGGAATTTCCAAAATGTTGCCTTTTTTAGAACCATGGGTGGGATTTGAGCAGGAATCTGATAGCCTCGGGCAAGTTTCATTGAGTCATTGAGATGTCATTGAGATGGAACACGGGGTTGGTCAAGAGTTTTGGTGCTCCTCCCACTCCACAGAAGTGTGTTTCTTATAAACATAGAGCATCCTTCCACTGCAATCCAACACTTCAGAGTGAGGATCTTCATCAGGTAAGTTCCTTCTTCACTTTCTTTGACTGAAGCAAGTAAAAGAAGCATCAAGGTTGTTATAAAGCTTCTTAGACATCAGTGTTTATGAGGGTCTGCTCAAAAGGTTTTTCTTTTAAAACTGCCAAAAGCAGACCAGTGTAACCTAAAGACCCCTTTGGGTCTGTGTTGATACCTATCATGGTAATGTCTTGTGCCAAACTGGGGTGAACCTGTGGAACCTGTGTCACGGTCATAGAGAAGGGATAGGAGTCTGATTTTAGACAGAGAAGCAGTGTTGCGCTCTGCCTCTATGGGGAGCTCCTGGGTCAGTATGACCAGGTCAGCTTTGCCAGAGAGCTGCTGAGAGCTTCACCCGTTTGGCCGCTGAACAGAGCACCTGTGTCAGCTCATGCTGACGGCAGGATACAAAAAGATACACACCTGTGGACAGGCTGTGACCAAGTGACTATTTTGAAATCTAGGAGGGAGGGAAAGAGACAGAGACAGAGAGCCAGAGCCTTTTACTCATGTAATTTCAGTCTGCTGTTAAAACTAAAATAAATCCTGAAAAGTAAATAATCAACAATATATAAACAATATCTCTCTAACATCATACTTAATGTAAAACCTGATCATTATTGTGTTTAATAATTGATAAAAGCCTTAGTGTTGTTTGTTCATTCCGACCTCTTAGCAAAAGCTGAATATAAGAATGTGTGAATTTATGATCCAATCCAAACGCCCTTATCAACCTTATGGCTATTTGCTCAACATGTTTATTTTGCTTGTTATCATCTAATTAAGGCAATTGTTTAACTTGATCGATTAAAGGAAAAATCAATGTGATCAGTTCAAGTGTTCATATTCTGTTCAATCAAAGTAACTAAATGTATTAAACAACCACTTCAATGTTTAAAGTATTTTTCTCCTCATTTTCTTGTGAAACTTTAACCTTGTGCAGCCTTATCAGCTAAAGTCAACAGACCTGATGGCATCGGCGAACGGCTTTCCAGCAAGTTTCTACAGTGAGCCAGGAGTGCTTGGGTTCTTGGCCAATGGCATCAGTGCATTCTTAGTGCTTCTGCAGAACTTCCAGGGAGCCAGAACTGGGATTTCGGCTTTTGGAGTAGAGAACATCCTTGCTGGTAATTTAATGTTTTGATAGTAGTGCATTCACTTCAAACTGTGAGAGATCAATAAGAGAGAAAATTGGAAAATTGATAACCTCACCAATGTCGGAACAAAACCTTGTATGTCCATTGTTGCTGTTTTTCAGTTTTTGACATAATTTTAAAACGCCTGTTACCCTTTACACTGTATGCAAATTTCATGATGAATGGACCAATAGAAATAGTTGCTTGGAAAAAATTCTGGTTCCATTGACTTACATTATAAGCACAGTTGTTTTTTTTCCTCCTACTGTAAAGTTGACATTTTGGAGATACGAGGTTTTGTTCCAACAATAATGATATATAATAAGTAAGATATTGTATGCATGTGTCTGTCTCCATAAATCTATACTTTCTTAATGTAGCTTCAACGTCTGTTTTTGTGTATCTGTATAGGTGTTCATCTCATTCTGATTGGTGGAGTCTGTCAGGTGATTGCTGGCTTGTTGTCCTTCCGCAAATATGACCATCTCAGTGGTACAGCTTTCATTGGCTATGCAGCTCTTTGGGGCAGTTATGGTGCAACAAGAATATTCCTGGGAGCAAACCAGCACAATCCAAGCATTCCCATGAATACCTCAACCATGATAAATATTACACTCGAGAACCTTCTCTCCAACTCAACGCCCATCAATGAAACATTCGTCCCTAACTACCTCAGTAAATCTGCCATAGCTGGGCTGGTGCCTTACACCTTGCTCTCTTTGCTGTTGGCGTTCTGCTCAGCCACAGTGAATTACATAATGCCCTTTGTGTTTGGGGCCATCACCCTAACGTTAGTCTTTGAAGCTGTGGGACTGGTAACCGGATGGGCTCTGGTGGTCTCAGGAGTGTTTGAGCTCCTAATCCTGCTCTTTGCCATCTATGGCTCTGCTGCACTGCTCATCAAGGGAGTGGCCCAACGCTATGTCCTCAAGGGCTTTGGTAACCCTCTCTTCAATGTGCTCCTCCTTGGGACAACCAATGCCAGCAGCTCCCAGAGTGTAGGCCAGGAGAAGAAAAAGAACACCAAATATGCTGAACCTATGGCCTTAGGCTTCTTCTGTGACACAGTCTCAGCATTCATCTTCGCCTTCTATGCCTTTGGTTACTTCCCATCGATCACAGTAAGTACCATGTGGATATCCATCAATTCAGCTGCCCAGCTCCTGTCCAGTTACTATGCATACCTGAGGCAAGATTGCTACCATGCCACCAAGTTTGGCCTGCACTGCACCTTCTGGCTTGTGAAGACCTGGGAAGAGTATGTAGTATCTGTGGTAATTGGAAGGAGTGAAGCAACTACCGGACGACAGGCCATGGTGGGTGACTGGTTCTTCTTGGCAGCAGCTCTGGTGCTCTGTGTCGCAAGCCTGAATATGGACACCCTGGAGCTCATTCACAATGCCTTCTTCTTCCTCCTAACCATCTCCACAATCTCCCAGATCCCTCTTGATAGGTATTACATCTTTTTCGGAGTGGCTTGTTCCTTCTTCACAGCTCTTTCACTGTATGGCACATTTACACGGCTCATCAACAGCATTGCCGAGAAGTCTCTGATTCCTGTTGGACCCCAACCTGTCTCAAATGAACGACTCCAGAGTGGCCTTGGGTGTCTGAAGAAGAAGTCTCCACAGGAACAACTCCAGGGAAGGGGTTCCCAACTTCCTGACGCTCTGTTTTACCTCACCAATGGAGTTGCAGCTCTCTCAGCCATCCACAGCAGCCAGCCCCAACAGAGCTTTCTAGATATGACCGTACCCTGGGTGCTCATCCCAGGGGCCATCATCCAGGTATACGTCAGCCGACTGCAGTTTCAAGGTGGCCAGAGGTTTGGCTCTGTTATCCCATCCTTCTATGTGGCTATTTGGGCCACCTGGACCTGGTTCAGGTTTGCAGGTATGTGAATATAACAGAGCAATATTTGTAACCACATCAGGTGTATGCACTATGTTAAATGCTACTCAGTGTTGAATAATACTGAACTGCTCAATAATACTGGATTATTGATTTACAGGACATCGTTTGCAGATTTCCATAGATTCAGCAGGTGGCTTTACAGCAGGAGCAATCATGTTTCTGGTGGTTAATGCTTTCTTAATGCTAATTGGTAAGTTTCTCTATTAATTTAAAGTATAATTTTGAGAAAATACCCTTTGAATGTAAACTGAAGCCTATTATCTCTTTATATTTGGCAGCTGCCTATGGCAATCTGGTTCTGCTGACTTTAACCACGATCATGGAGGTCATAGTGGTCTGCTTTCTTCTCTCTACTCTTGGTAGACTGCCCTACCAACTGGAAGGTAAATTTTACACAACAGTAAAAATCTATTTTATTATCCAATGGTTTTAGTTGACAATAACTACATCGGTATGTTCTTCTCAAAATTCTTTTTCAGTTGCTATGCTTTCATTATTCGCAATCATTTGCTTGTATGGGACTCTGGCGTCACTTCTTAACTGCATCTTCTCCAAGAAATTGCTACCACTTGGCCCTGCTCTAATAAAGGTAACTTGCTTTACTGTGTGAGTCATGAAACATCTCAGTTATCATTGGAAGGTTTTGGTTATTCCTAAATTCATTTTTTAAATTCATTTTATTCAAGAACAATAAAAAGAAGGAAGCTGCTCCTACAACTCCATGTCCAGTTGCTAGCTCTCGGGGGACCAGTGGGCTCCTAAAGATTGCCAAATTGCTTGAAAATGGTGTGTGTGGTATTCCCACGGACACTGTCTACGCCCTGGCTGCTTCTTGCAAGAACCCGAGTGCAATAGAGAAGATCTACAACATCAAGGTGAGCTCCAAGGGATGCTGTGCATGTAATGCATTACTATACTTATCAGAATGTTGAGAACAATGAATATTAGGTTGGCTGACCAGGTGTTCTTGCTTCATAGGACCGTCCTGCAGAGAAGCCCATCTGTATCTGTATCTCCAGCGTGGAGCAGCTTGTGGCAGCCAAACCTCCTTTCAGCCCCCTGCTGTGGGAGTTCATGAGAAATGTCTACCCAGGAGGCATCAGCTGTATTGTGCCAAAGGGTGACTGGCTCTTCAAACTTGGTAAGTAGAGTGGCATTGCAAAACATCATACATCCCTGAGTTATGTTCTCATCTTGAGTAATCTTCAAAAACTGTTTTCCCATAAGGTGTGGGACCTGCATATGACCGTGTGGGGACAAAGGAAAGCATAATGATCCGTGTCCCTGACCACACGGTGACTGCACACCTGTGTGACATCACTGGGCCCTTGGCTATCACATCTGCAAACCCTAGTGGTGAACCTGACAGCACACACCATGACATGGTCATTGAGTAAGTTGCACTTTGGTGACTGGTGCTCTCTTAATAAGTGCTTATTACAATGTGACTTGACTTGAAGGCTGCCTTCATAGGAATGTCGTGATAAATGCATGAGCATAAAAAGAAACATATTTCAAAAGACATACTTGAGTACTTTTGAACATCTATAGTCAGTATGTCCAATATAGAATGAAATACATGTGGAGGAAATGACATTGCATTGGCATATAGGGCCTTAAACTAAAGTGAGAGTCATTTGTTCCATTTATAATACTTTTATGAAGCATTATTACCAAGTAATGGTATTTACAAGGCAAAGGCCTACTTGAGAACATCATAGATCAGTTCTTTAGAAAGTTCTGATGCCCTTAAAACATCATACAATTCTTTTATGGTTGTTCTGGACTATGTCAGCGCCATTATTATAATGCTTCTTATCAGTGTTATAAATAGATCAATTGTCTATCACTTATGCAGTTCATGCAGTGTCGTCTTTGTCATTATTGATGGTATAGCTGCTCATAAACACTCAAGCATTTATTAATAAAAGCTTTTCAATGCTTATGCATGTGTTATGAAGTCCTTATGCAGGTAACATTCAAATACAGTGTTACCAGATATTCTTTATTAATGCACAGTCCAAGTAGCCATGAGAACAAAGTACAATACCCCTCTCTTAGCCAAACCTGAAACCTCTCGCTCACTCATCCGTTCAGTTAATAAGGCTTGTGGAAACATTTGCCAAAGGTCTTCACCTTTAAAGGTGCTTTTCTGGCCAACTTAATTATTATTTTGGTCAATCACTGTTTAACAAACGCAGTTCAATAATACAGTGACATGGAAATGCCCCTCATTATTTCCTGTCTTTTTATATTAAAAATTCAATTAAGCCCTAATATGGACAGTTCAGTAGCCATCAAAGTGATAAGCTGTCAAGGCATAACAAAGGCACATGTTTTTCCTCCCAGTCGCCTCGGACACAAGATTCAAGGAGTACTGTGTGATGGAGAGTCCAATGAAGTGGTGGCATCAACAGTGGTCAACTGCCTGAAGATCAATGAAGGTAATCTGAAACTGAAGAGCCCAACAGCAAAATCTGTTGTTAGAACTTTTCACAGATACTCACAAGTACCGTTTTGTTCTCAGGTACCATCACCATTCTGCGAGAGGGATGCGTTCCCGCAGCAAAGGTGCGGCAGATTTTTGAGAGGGTGAAGAACAGCATGCTGTAGATCAGAATCCAGAAGATGTTCTTGAAGACGAAGAAACCTCGCCGAACTCAGGGGGAAAGGAAGGATAGATCAGACCTCATCACCACAAGTGTTCTCATGCTACTTCACAGCAGTGTTTTAATAACGTGTAACTAGATAGAACAGACTATGTATAACTACACATGAGCCAATTTACTGTGGAGTGTTTTTAAAAAATGTTTGTTTGATATTTGTGTGTTTGGTCTTACTTTAGACACGTTTTTGCTTGTATTGCACCTTTTCTGTTATATTTGTTTATTTAAAAAAATATAGCTCAATGAAGGATCAAAGCCTATTTATAAAAAATACGCATTATAATCTGCTGACATATGTATTATTTTGCACTATTTGGTATCGATTTATTTTTCTTTGTTTCTGTTTCTGTCATGACAGCATTTTAATAAAGACTTGAACGTATGTATTTTTTTCAGTGTTGTGTTTTATAAGCGCTGTAATAATACGGCAGTTACTTTAATCAGGATACACTAAAGAAAAATTAATTAATAGGGATCACACTTAAAGAGACCTCCAATCTTTTAAAAATTTGCAGAAAAAAATGGTTCTTTGAGCCGTGACCTAGAAGAACCAGTTCTAGTTCCCTTCGGAGAACCATTTTTGTACTCGATATGTGTGAAAAATGTTCTCCACAAAATGCAAACTGTCTAGGAAAGACTCTTACACTGGTACAACGCCTTTACTTTAACTGAAAAAAGTCAATATTTCAGCCTTTGTGGCATCTTTTTTTATTTTCAGTCACCAACAAAACTAAACTAAACTACCACCTAGGTATCTGTACTGTACCACCTAGAAATCTGATGTTAGTGCCTTAATTGGTGCCTTTCCTCAGTAGCTTTAGATTGGTGGGTGCAAAAAGGCTACTATGAGTAAATTATGTTATGATAGTATACGATAATATGTTTCTTGGAAAATGTGCTCATTACTGGAAGTTTGAAGTTTCAAAATTCTCAGAGTTTTCTCATTGACTGCTTCAGTTTACAGCTTGTCACAAGTTGTCTAAGTCTCTAAATGTAAATGTGTGAAATATAGTTATTATTAATAAAAAGTTTCTCACTTTAACTGGTTTTATACCAAATCCCAAAAACAAAGCTCAGACAACGTGACTGTAGAAGTGCAGCAAAGTGATGTTCAGTTGATGACACCAGTACTTTCCTCCCCACAAGGCCTCGGTAGCACATAGATGAGTAACCAGCTCATCACATTGATTTATCAGTCCACTCAGGCTTCAGCAGAAGCTTCTGTGTTTGTAAAGAAGCTCCCTTTAGAGTCCATCTAACAAGCATGCACTTATTTTAAAATGGTTAGTAAGTAAACATTGATGGGGCGTCTTTTAAAGATTGTATGTTTTAATTAGCATTCTCCTAAAATCAACTATATTCTTTTCAGAATGTAAAATGGACTGAAAACAGATACTTAAGTTCAATTCTTGCATTCCAGTACATTCCATTTACATTTACATTTACATTTACAGCATTTAGCAGACGCTCTGATCCAGAGCGACTTACAAGAAGTGCTTTGTCAATCTAGAGAAAGTATCTTTGCTAGTTACCAATAGCTTAGAGAGAAAGACGGTCCTGAGCTCAGATACTGCTAGAAACACAGTCACTGCAGACACCAAGAGAAAAAGAACCAGAGTAGAACGCAGAACTCTGAGCCATTCAATGCAATACAATAACAATAAGATACAATAACAATAAGATACAATACAATAAACTACAATACAGAGTGCAGGACAATAAAATAAGTGCAGCTTATAATTCAATGCTCATTTAAGTGCTGTGTAAAGAGATGAGTCTTCAGTCTACCTTTGAAGACAGCAAGAGACAAGGATATTCCAACGCTGCTGATCATAAAGTTCATGATGTTTAGAGATTTCGTGATTTTTGGTTGCTCCTTGTACGCTGTAAAAAATTACTGTAATTTATAGTATCATATTGACAGTAAAAAACAGTAAGATAGCATAACTTCATATTGGACTATACTGTGTAGCTGAAGGCTATTGTACACTTTCAGAAAAAAAAACTACTTAAAATACAGCATTCTCCTGTATTTTTACATAATAGTGAAAGAAATTCAATAATTAATAATTCATAGTAAGTTATTTACTGTAAATGTACACAAGAAAAAATGACCTTTAATCTGCTCATTTGAGCAGATCTATTAATTCATGAACTAAAAAAATTAACATGTTTATTTACACTTCTGCATATGCGTTTGCTCAGACTCCAAATAAACGTTTAAAACGTCCTTACAATTTGCACAAATATGATAATAAAACTTCATTAAAAAAATCAACATCTCAGTGTTCACACCATTAAAACTGAGCAGCGTAAGAATGTGTAATGTGGTCTGCACTACTTCCCGATAACGGGAAAGCACTGTTCTTTGGGAAAGCATCATCAATTTCCATCACTTTTCATCTTTGGTCTAAGATGATTTTCACCTATTGTTACACAAAGACAATGCATTTATCAACCACTGGCCTAGAATTTAATGCTATTGAGAGCATCAGTTCCGGGGTGAGCACAAAAGCATGCACTCAAAACCTATTCATGATCCAATGGAAGCTTTCACAAGTTTCCAGTTACGCATCATCAGGGAGACACTCCCACAGTGTCACAGAAAGTATGTGGTGGGGACCGAGGACAGTAAACAAAACATCAGCCGCTCCCCAGGCAGGCAAGCTTATTGACAACATGCCATAATTTGAAAAGCATAATGTAATGCGATGATGTTTATACACTGATCTAATTTTCATGATACTGGCTTTAATCCTGATGTATGGTGAATAGACTGTATACATGGGAATATGTGAGAAATCCCTACCCACTGCTGTGAAACGTCATTGTAGAAGTCCTGGCAGTGTGAGGCATCAGTCTTGACAACTTGCAGTCGCTTCAGAAGAATTACACTGTTCACACACTGGACTGACTTTCATACAGCGGTGGATGAAGTTCATAAACCATGTCGAGACCCCCAAGGTAAAATATTCCTCCAGTAACAGTAGAAGTTCCTCCCTTTAGACCTCCACTGGAGTAAAAGTACTAAAGTATTTACCTTCAAATGTACTTAAGTATAAAGTAAAAGTACTAAAAGAGGAATTCTGGCTCTGATGTCCTGTTATCATTTTTATAACCAGACTGGCTTCATGAACTCATTTCAGGTGAAAGTCCTCCAGCGTCTCTCTTGGTAAACCAGTCTTTTAATAGAACGTCATTAATTAGTGACGCTGACGTCTATTAAAATGATCAGAAGCACAAAACACTGAAGGTAAACAGTTTCCATCAGGGAGAACCGAGTGGCTCTGAAATCACTTTTTACACACAAGCAAAGTTTCAGTTTCAGATTTATTTACAACTTAGTTCCAAGTTTAAGTTGAATAAAAACTGGCTTTAAACTCAGGATCACAGATGAGCTCCTTTACTATGTTGATCTGTAGGCGTCTGTTCATAAACATAAACCAGCCCAAACTCATTTACTATAAAATGAAATGGTGTTTGTAGAAATTCAGAAAAAAGCCGCGTCAGTCTCGACTGCATATGTGGACATATTTCTATATTGAGCTCTATTTACACAAAGTTAGGTTAGTTCATCATTTATGTTGAACAGACTCTCCCAAAGTTTTACGCTGCTGCGCTGACGTTGAACCGCGTGCTGCACTGGGTCGGTCTGACCAACAGGTCAAAACCAGCTCTAAACAAAGTGACCGCTGGGCCCTGATTGGTGCTCTGGCTTTGCGCTTCTTTCGTTTTGACATGTGACGTTTTTATACACACAGAAACCAAAAGGAACGACAGATTTCTCACAATGTAGGAGGAAAAAGTCGGATATTAGACTCTGAAATGTAGTGGAGTGAAAGGAAAAAGTCGCCCAGAACGGAGAAACTTCAGTACAGATACACCAAAAATACTAAAGTACAGTAACTAATTACATTTACTCAGTTACTCAGATACTCAGTTACTCAGTTACTCAGTTACTGTCCACCACTGTTTTCCTACCACTGATAAAGGTGCTGAATGGTTTGCCAACATCAACAGACCTGCTGCTGGTATGTTGTGAACACGAAGGTCCTGTGCGAGACGTGAGTGCACAGTCTGAGAATTCAGATGGTTAGTTGAGGTTGTTGGACAAACAAACACGCTGGGTAGACCTGCAGCCCTGAGCCTTCCACTTCCACCAACCTCACAAACACTGGCAAGTGTTGATGTTTTGAAAGTATTGTGGTGGTACTTGAAAGCAGTATGTAAGAGATACAAGCACCAAATGAAAGAGGGCACATCTTTGAAGTGACTAACACTGTTGTTGACCCAACCCTGCTGTACTTACAGAGTGTTCTTTGGCTACATGTGGCGGAATGCTGACCAGTATCCTGTTAAGCCTTATGGGAAACTGTAGCACACAGACAAAATAGCTAAATTATTGACACAGGGCTGCAATGTTTGCCTAGAGCAGGGCTGTCCCTAGCGAGCCCTGATGGCCAGGGTGTGGACGTTTGATTTGGCCTGCCAGAAAGTCCCCATAACCTCAATGTCTCACGCAGTGAGAAAACCAACACCTTTATATATTTCACTACATATCATTAATCAAATTCTCATTTTTCTTTTAAGTTTTTATTTTTGATGTATTTTCGCAATAAAATGTAGTGCAATGTTGCGACAGCAGTATGTCTGTGTATATAAATCCATTTGAAATGCCTTCTTTTTCTACGTGTGTTTTGTTTTGTCTTCTTGGGCCTTGGCCCAAAAAAAACATTTGATGTTTTTTGAACATTGGTAACCCCACGATGAAAACCTCGCACACCCCTTGTTTACGGTCACCACATAATGTTGAGTTGTCAGTTTGAAATGTGATGCTAATTAGTTGGAATGTGTGGTTTCAGGTAAATAAAGCCAGACAGGTTTTTACTATTCAAACTACATGCTAAACAACCGTTTCAAGCTTCCAACATTTATTGCAGGTAGGCCTTTGAGGTCATTATTTGGCATATACTTTGAGCAGGCAGGAGGTTTAAAATGAAAGGTTTCTTTCATTTTCCTCATTAATGCTTCTGCTGATTTACATTTACAGCGTTTAGCAGACGCTCTGATCCAGAGCGACTTACAGGAAGAGCTTCGTCTGTCTAGAGAAAGTCTCTCTGCTAGTTACCAGTAGGTTAGAGAGAGAGACGATCCTGAGCTCAGACACTGATAGAAACAGAAGCCCATGTTGATACAGAGAGAGAAGGAACTGAGTTAAACACAGAACAGTGCAATACAACACACTACAACACACTACACTACAATAAAATACACTACACTACACTACACTACTGAAGGGAGCGCAGCAATGGGGTGACGTGGCTGAACTTGTGCAGATTGAAGACGAGCCATGCTGCTGCTTTCTGAATCAGGTGCAGAGGCTTGATGGCCGCATGGGAAGACCAGCCAAGAGCAAATTGCAGTGGTCAAGTCTTGAGATGACCAGAGACCAAACGAGCACCTGGGTGGCTTCTCGGGTGAGGAAGGGTCGGATCCTGCGGATGTTGTACTGGAGAAATCTGCATGACGGAGCTAGGTTTGCGATAACTGGCCATCCAGAGTCACACCAAGACTTCTCGCCTCTACAGGCGGAACATTCACAGAGTTCTCGAATGAGACGGCAAGATCATGATGAGGACCTGTAGTCACAGGGATGAACAGCAGCTCAGTCTTGCTAGGATTGAGCTTCAAGCGGTGAACTGTCAGTCAGACATGCTGAGATGTGACTGGATGTGACCTGTGGGTCAGAAGCTGAGAAAGAAAGCGTTAGTTGAGTGGTGATAATCCGTTAATTTTGGGTTTTTTATGAGTCTGAATTTTCAAGAGTCTTTATTCTTCAGTCTGAGTCTGTGATGTGTATCTGTGTAATGAGGGATGGTGTGGGCAGTTCTTAAACGGGAGATTTACAGTGAAGGGAAACAGGACCCCTCTCTGAACAGGGTCTGGGAGGCCGCGGCCGCTGCTGCACAAAAAGTTGATCGTCAACAGATCAAGAAACTGACCGACTCTGTGAATGGACGGCTCATCACTGTTATTGAGAAGAAGGGCGGCTGTACTGGTCACTAATTTTTTTTTATTTCTCAGAAATGTTCATTGGAAAGCTTTGAGTTGTTTGTTTATAATTCTCACTTGAACAGATGAAAATAAAGTGAGATGGGAAAATGTTTTTCATTTAGCTGCGTAATAATTCTGCACCATCATAGTTTCCCAATAAACGTGCACATATAGATATAGATTCTCCTACGAAAGCCAAAACCTCACTTTTACTTTCTTAAACATTCATGTTTGAGGTTTATTAACACGTTGGATTAACCGAGAGCGCTGTAGTTAATCATTAATAAAAATAATCCTCAAAAATAAGACTTGCCTAATAATTGTGCACACAGTGTACATGTTCTTCCTTTACTCACATTCACATTCCTATCAAATCTGCTTCTCTCAAATATTTCAGAATCACTATTTTAATACGATTTAATATGTGAACTTGAACTTGTGCTTGACAGTCAATTCAAAGAGACTTCAAAGGACTGGCTGAGGCCATGCAGGCAAACAAACAGGCGGGAGAGGCCTACGAATCACATAAACACTCCTGGTTGTTTATGGACATCGTCCTGAGCCTTAATACTCCCCTTTCTTTTAGTATCAGATGGTCACCTGTGACCAGTGGAAAAGTGTACACACTGTACGTCCACTCATGGCTCACAGTGATTCTGAAACTGCAAGCACATTAGAGTGAAACTGACTCTTCTGACCACACCTTTCAAAAAGAAAGGTTTCCTTGAAACTAAGTCATAAATGAATCTCAGGACCCATCTTAACCTTTCAATGGACGATGCATTTTAGGAAATGAGATGTTGGAACATTTTTTAAAGGTGTTAAATTTGTCTGAAATACGGTGTACGTGAACCGCTGCACGGGCCTGGATCATCCTGAGCTGTGTGCCCTGGGACCCAAGCCACTAGAGCACCTGCACAAACAATTAGAATGAAACTTAAACAGCTGTTTTGTCTCACGGTGGGAAAAAATGAACAAATTCTGATCTTAATCCTGCGGCTTTCCTAACTGAAAGCTTCATTTTCTCCTCCAGTCACTGCTTAGCAGCGTTTTCCCAATCTGCCATTACTCCAGTCAAACTTTCAGGGTTTTTTTTTTTTTTTTTTACGTCGAGTTTGCGTTCCTGTCACTATACAGACAATATATACAATAATAAAGGTTAAAAATGACATAAAAATATAAACTCTATTCTTCACATGAATTAACAACATAAACAATTATAAATAAAAAGCTAATGATGAATGATAAAAAAATAAAAAAGTAATAAACACACACACACACACACACACACACACACACACACACACACACACACACACACACACACACACACACACACACCCACACCCACACACCATTTAGGAGCTTTAACGTGTAAGAAAGCACGTCGCCATGTCCGTGGTGAAAGAAAGAAAATGAACAGGGAAAACAAAACATTCATCTGTACTTCCTGAAAGTCTTCATTTCACTGGGAATCTGCATATAAAGAAAGGATGAAGGAAACTGATTAGATAGAGATCGAAATAAGGAAACAAGAAAACATTCCTCAACTTTAATAGACTGCAAAAAAGGGTTTTCAGCGTTACTCATAGTTTCAGGCTAACGCCACCACCAGACATCACCAGGCATCACGTTCACTCTTAGTCCCGAACGCTGCAGCCAGAGTCCCACAACAACCAGAAAGTTCAACCAGGTCAGCCCAGTTTTATCAGCCCTGCACTGGTTACCAGTTAAATTTCACATTGATTATATAATCCTATTACTGACCTATAAAGCTCTAAACGGACTCGCCCCTCAGTACCTGAGTGACCTTCTCTCCCACTATGAACCATCACGCCTACTTAGATCACAAGGTGCTGCTCACTACTGGTACCTAGAACTAATAAAGCTCCATCAGGGGGGAGAGCTTCTCATACAAAGCCCCCCAGCCCTGGAATAATCTCCCTATTCCATATTCGGGAATCAGACACAGCCTCAGTCTTTAAGTCTAGGCTAAAAACTCACTTGTACAGTGGAGACTTTGGTGATTAGTCTCCCTGTCAGGTCTGGACCTGCTGGAGTCTCTGCTGCTCTGTTATACTGTAATCTGTAGTCAGCCACTCTTTACAGAACTGACTGTGTTTTTCTTTCCTCTCTTTGCCGAGTTGATCAGCTGCCCATCCTGTGCATCTGATGCTGCTGCCTCTTCTGCCCTGATCGGGCGCCACTGCTCGCCAGCCTTATGGACCGGCTTGACCACCACTGAGCTTCTTGCTTTACAGCGCTGTAAAGGACGCAGTGCTCACCCTCAGATGCTGCTGCTGCTGCATAATCATATACTAATCAAATTAACCAGTGCCCACCTGTTTTTCCCGCTTTGTACTATAATACTAAAATACTTTATACTAACAATGTTTACTCTCTGGTGTTGACCAGAGAAGGATGGGTTCCCCTTCTGAGGCTTGGTTCCTTTCAAGGTTTCTCCTGCCCTTTGTCCTTGCCGCTGTGGCCGCTGGTGATGCTCATGGGGGCTCGGACCCGGATTTTCTTTCTGTAATGCGATTTTCCGGTGAAGCTGCTTTGTTGTGGAAGCTTCCTATAAATAAACTGCTTGTTTGCTCTGAGACGCTGAGGCCTCCAGCATGTCTCTTCTTGGTTAATCATGTATGAAAATGCGACAGTTACTCGCACCTGTAAATGTTTAATTGGCATGACTGGCAGGGATTTCCCACACGGGGCAGTCGCTGGGATTTCCTACATTCCAGTAAAGGTGTACGGTCATAAAAACTGTACTGGCAGGATGAGATTGACCACTGATGGACCACAAATGGTTTGACCTTATCTACAGAAGTACCAGTGTAACAGTCATGAATTACCATTACATAAATATATTTAAGCATTTTTAAAAATTAGATTATATTAAAAATATAGTATGCAAATCATTTTAATTGTTAAAAGTTAAATACTACACATTGTCTTTATATCTGTCTTATCTAAACAACTCTCATGTACAGAGTCACATAACATTTGTTAATTAATTATAATGTATAATTTAATTACATCAGTTGTCTTTTAGATTGTCAGCATTTCTAAATAGAAATGGTGCAAAATCACCTGAAAAAAAAACTCTTCAAATTAATGTACATTAAAAGTTTAGTTTATATTTTATCCTTTTACACATATTAGTCTTTGTTGGATGGCGCTAATGTTCTGTACCCATATGGAAAAGCATTAAGTGTAAAATATATTGTAAAGAAATAAACGGTAGAAAATCCAGCAGCAGGGTTGCCAGATAAAGCCAGTTCATTAATAGTAAACGTATGTTTTCTCAATGACAGTAAAAATCTGTTAATTTACTGCCTTTTTCTGAAATTTAGAAAATATCTATAGTTCAATCAGTGTTTATCAAAATAATAGTGACAAACATTTGAATGCAAAATAACTGAAAAGCTGTGATCATTTATTTTTGTGTATTTTAAATTCTATTTCTGTACAGCTGTGTTAAAATAACGTGTGCGTGTTTTGTTTACATGCAGTCAACAGTTTTTAATGGGTATTAACGGTTATATTTTACAGTAAAAATATTTTTATTTTACAATGAAATGCAGTTGGAAATGAAAATAGCTAAACAGTTTCTATTAAATGGACTTTAGAGCTTGGAATACTTTTCAGAATGCATTAAAATATTTGAAATCCATGCCATGTATTTTTTTCCATGTGGGTATTCTGTGGTGATAAATATGGTTCAGGTCATTTTCTAAAAATATGGGCTAAATCTATTGCGACGATGGTTAGTTCTACTGCTCCCTCTGTACACAGACAGGAGTAAAATGAAAGGAAAAACCCAAATAGCCAAGGGAAGAGATACATCATTTGCAGATGTACTTCATGATGTATTCAAGAAATTCACAACCTACCATGCTCTGTGATATGTACGAAAGCGCTGGGTGGCCCAGCTGGCCTTGATTTTGGATCAAGATGGCAAGAAGAAAAGATCAATGTCACTTTAAAGAGGTTTGACCTCTACAGTGAGGGGTTCTGGTTGCTCTATTATGCTGTGAGGGGCTTTTTGTTGGCATGCCGGTTAAAAAATAGGGTCAAAAAATATTCTTCTGCATGTTGCATGTAATTACAGTTTTTACCAGAGAGGTCGCCAAATCCCCCAAACTTATACAGTGTAGCTTTAAATTATCCCCCACATAACGGAAAGTTTACCATTTAAAGAATTTAAGTCATCTTAAAAGTCAGGAAGAGTTTAGGGACTTTTATTTGTAAGTGTTAGATGTTTCCATGTCCCTTTCTTTCTTTGATCCCTTTCTCTGCTGCTATACGCCCTTTAACTGCTGCTGCACTCAGCACTTTAACTTTAGACCCATACTTTACATAATGTCATGGTTACATGTATGACTGTATGTGTGTGTTTGTGTGTTGGTAGGATTGTATGTTTTATTTTATGATATTTTACTTTATTTTATTTTATTTTATTCACTTGTTGATTTCTGCTGGCGTTAGTTTCTTGAAAAACAGGACTGGAGACTTTGTCGAGGAAATAATTAACATGCGTCTTCCCAACCAACAAGTCTGACTAAGCTTACACAACTAATTGTCATGAATGTAAACCCCACCCTCTAGTTGTCTTTGTCTAAACGACCCAGAGACCCCCCAACTGGATGCCTCTACCTATGTGATTAGAATAGAGGTGTTGAGGCCCACCCAGGAATTTACAGTCGCTCCCATGTAGGAGCCAGGATGTCTCAGGGATATCCCTTCAATAGTAAGCATTGCTAGGGTTGGGAAGTTATAGATACCCAGATGTGAAATAGGTTAACCATTGGAGGTGGTTACATGACGAAGGACCTGCTCTCCACTGCCCCCACACATCACCCGAGAGAGGCATTCAAAATGCAAATGAGATTAACACAAAAGGCGAGGGAAAAAGAAGAAGGTTAAAAAAAAAAGAGTTAAAGTTAATAAAAGCAAATAAAGTAAAATAATAATTAACACACAATGTAAATGTTTAATATTAATACTTAATAATAAATGTTTGATACTGTGCGCTCCTGTAAACAAAACTGAATTCCTTGTATGTGTAAGCAAAACTGGCCAATACAGCTTGATTCTGGGTCTGATTCTGATGTCGATAGTGCGAAAAGCGGTAAAGCAGAAAACTACAGGTAAGGACTGGATCGGGGAAACACTCAGGTTCGAAGGGGAGATGGATCCTATCTCTGCTGTCATCGGGCAGAAGGCAGGTTACACCCTGGACAGGTTGCCAGTCCATCGCATTATGGCATCATGTTCAAGTTCAGGGCTGTTTCCTCCTTAAAGCACACTCTGAGATAACCCAAGGCCCTCAGCATGTCCACCTTATGATGGTCAGTTGCACCTACGAAAGGTTTTAAACTGCGTCATTGGAAGTGCTTTCCCACTATCAGGGATCAGCTGAACCAAAACCAGACCATCACAAGACCAGCATAGGCCAGTATGACGCAGCTGGCCTTGTAAATCTTTACAATATGCCGTCGCTTTGGTGGTAAGAGTGAATTGTTCAAACTGGAGACAAGGAGATGTGAAGATCTTCGGGGGGGGGGGGGGGGGGGGTGTTGTAGCCTATTAAACTCCTCGGGACCACCGGTGGTTCCAAACCGCGCCTGGTCATGTTCTCCATAACGTTCATACTCCATAAGCTCCATTCAGAAGCTGGGCGTCGTGTGAGGCTGTAGCTCTTCTCTCCAGTCTAATAGACGGTGATGTCATTTTAAACCCTTATAATAAAAGAAGCTGAACTCAGTTTGTTTTTCTACTGAAAGTCGACCCGTTTTTCCCCAAATCTGGGCTCTAAACTATAAACAGACGGCGTCTCTTCAGTGATCTGCTCTGGAAACATCACTTTTAGAGAACAACACAAAGAGCGGTGGAGATTTTTGGCTTTCAGCTGTAAATTGTGAGCATATAGTGATATGTGGAGATCATAAACACACGTTCTGTTCATTTGAGTGGAAACTTTTACAAAAAATGAAAAATAAAACAAAAATTTGCATTTAGTTCATTTTACTGAATAATTTGCCTCATGATTTGGTCATGAAAATTCAGATGGACAAACCAAAATATACCCTGGAGAATAAGAGGTCAAAGATATGATTGGGCCAGTGAACCGATCTGGCAAATTAGCAACGCAACTGGGCCAATGAGCCCAGATAAAAGCCAGTCTACATCTGCCACTAAACAGTGTCCATTCCACTTTCTGTTCATGGATATTGATTAATAATGAACTAGTGGTCCTTGTTGGTTAATAGTAGTTCCTTTAACTAAGAGTAAATGCAGCTCTACTTATTTGTCCCTGCTGTCCTGATTAGTTGCTTGGTTTCTGTGAAGTGTTACCACGGAAGAGCTCATGATCCAAGCAGACCTCATCATCTGTGACACTTAATCCCTGAACGTTTTGCACGGAGAGTGTCAGATATCTGGCACACAAACTATTTCTCAGAAACAGCACAAAGCAGCTAAGATATGAAACAAGCTGCTGTTCAGTCTGACCATCCTACAAAAAGCATCCAGCACAGCCGGTGATGACCAAATGAAGACAAAGTCACTTTGATATGTTGGAAATATTTTTTTATGAGTGAATCATCAAGGTGTCAACTACACAATGAACAGCAGAAAGAAGGAATTACATAAGAGCTTATAGAAGAAGCTTGTCTGTTCTCACCTGCCAGGTAAAAGTGCACTGAGCTAAAAGGTCATTAGGGTCGTTCTACAGAAACGTCCACATTCCTGTCTCTCTATAGGGGTCAGTGGTGTTACTGACCCTCATCAGTGTTACTCATAATAAAGGAAACACCAGAGACGTTTTTAATGATCAATGCATTTTACAGAACATCAAACCCCACACTGTCCATCAGGGAACGTCCACTAAAATCTGGAATTTAATCCATTTGTGTTTCTATTTTTTCACAGTGACCTCAGAATAAAGTCGGTCACACCAGTGACGTCAGCTAGAAGCTTCATATGAGATCATGAGCTGAATGAGAAGATCTCTGAGAACTGAGAGACGCAGTGGACTCACCATGAGCTTTTCTCCATAGATCCTCAGACAACAGGTCAAAGGAGGTCGAGCGACGTCATCGGTGTGACTTTTACTTCAAAACAAGAGACTTTCTGTTATGTGGTAACACCAGTGACACGACTCCTGGAGGACTTTCATTACATATTTTATCATATTTATGTGGCGTTTGTTTTCTTTATCATTTAAATCATATATTTCACAGTCATGTAGAGATTATTGTAGTTAAAATACTTCAGAATACGGCCTCGGCTTCACACACGACTGTGGGGACGAGCATTGCTGTGGGTCTAGTAATTCTATGTAATTGATTTAAAAACCAATACTGGTAAATTGATGATTCAGGGAGTTTTAGTTGTTAAAATAACATTGTTTTATTCTAAAATATAAATACATTGGAACCCTAACAGGTTTTTCAAGTGTAATATATCTGTAAACGCTAGGAACACAAAAATGGACGTTTCTGAAGAATGACCCATAAACTATATGAACACCTTGGCTTGTTTGGCAAAACCTTAATAATGATATAGAGTCCATAAATGCAATGAGGTGCTTATTTATCATGCACACCGACACTCATTGACCGGGTACCCTCAGATACATCATTTACATAGCGAGACCACCAGCACAGTCAGGGATGACATAATGAAAAGAGTCATTTTGACACATCAGACGTATTTTAGGATTTAGAGGTCATCTTGCAGCTCCACTCATGTGAAATCTTACAAAAGTGCTCTCATATTTCTGTCCATGCCCAACTGAAAACATCAAAATGGCTTCAAATTGTACCCTGAGAACATGTGGAGGCTTGTACACTGTATTTGATATCTAGAACTGTTCCTCAAAAGACACTGTAAGTGTATAAAACCTGGCAGATTACACTGCATTAAGATTCTAATCTTAGATCGGCTCCTTTGATTTGTACATTTGTCCGTCTATTAAGACTTGTTGAACTTTATTTGACAATTACTGTAAAAGTACTTCACAGCATGCAGTGACAACCTTTTCTAGAAACGATGACGGTTGTTCTTGTTTTCCAGCGGATCAGTTTAAAAGGTTCTACTAGAGCTAAATAAGAAGGGATTGATTGACCCATCTCACCCAGAACCCTGTGTGGCCAGCAGTGTGACTGATGTATTACAAAAATCAGTGACTTGACTGGTCAAACAAGTGGCACAGTGAAACCCTGCTGTGCACGACGGGGGAAAACCACGTCCTGGAACATCTCTTGCCAGGTAAGGTCGTCAGGGACCGAGAGGAAACGGCCTCAGGAGACATCTCATTGAATTTACTCAAAGAAGCTTAAGAAGATCAGATCAGGATTCTGATAAGGTGACACGTCGTCTATCAACGTTCTCAAGAATGGCACCAGGAACGCGTCACTCGGGTCTCCACACAGTCACCAGTGGTTCAGTGATCTTTCATTTCTACTTTACTGTCTCACCTTACATAAGATCCTTTGAGGGTGATGCTCCAAAACAGAGTAAACTCCTATCACTTCATAAAGTGTCCTATATCCTCTATGATTACCGGCTTAATAAATAATTTATCATTTTATTTACATACATCATATTACTGCATATCTCACTTTATGTATGTGTTATGTATATATGTATATTATATATAAACTTAATACACAGATATATAGATACATATAACACTGCATATATAACACTGTATATTTTATATTGTATGTTTCATATTTTATATTACATATTACATATTTCACATTTCACTTGTACACACATGTATATAACAGTTATATTTATGCACTGGTCACTGTTACCACCGCACTTTATGTAAATAATGTTATATATTGCACTTCTGGTTAGATGCTAACTACATTTCATTGGCCCTGTACTTGTACTCTGCACAATGACAATAAAGTTGAATCTAATCTAATCTAATCTAATCTAATCTAATCTAATCTAATACATGCATTGAAATGCTTGTGGTGAGGCTCAGCTAATCAGTAAACAAAGTAAAAATAAAAATACGAAGAAAATACTGAAACTGAAATATATGAAATATTCGCAAAATAAAGAGACAGGAGGGTCACATGTAAGGAAAAACATAATAAAATAAAAACCTCTTTGCTATGCAGAAATATATTTATATTAAACAAGGTATAATCTGTGAAGAATATATACATTTTAAAGTGACTATTATTGCTATTTTTGCCCTTAATGTGTGATCTGTGTCAAACCTTTTACAGTATATGTGTTGTATGATATCAGGAATGTGTTACTGCAAATGATTTGCTAAGATGATCAAACACATTTTATTGTCTTGAGATTTTTGTTTAAGGTAAACAGGACAAGTATTTTTTCCGAATGACCTTTTTTAAGTGAACATACTGAAAAAGACCACGATGAGGTACAATGTACTTCTCTTGTCTGGTCATCTTTGAATAGGAGGTCCATTCTGGCTACTTCCAAGCTTGAAACCTGAAGGGCTTCCTATCAATGTGGAACACTGGATTGTGCGGTTTGTTGCGTTTTACTGGTTTTTCTCCTTTCTATTAAAGTTGCACGACCAGCGTCTTTCGTAAGACCTCACTTTAAAGACTGGACTGGAGATAAACGAAGGGAAGGGGGAAATAAACTTCCATCCACCCCAATGGACAGATAAGAATCTGAATGACAGGCACTGTGATGTTACATAATATGCTCAGATGTTTGAAGACCCACGTCTTAACTGATTAAACAGCTGACACATTGACAAAGCCTGATATAAGAGCAGGGGAGGCAGCGTCCAGCTCAACAATGGCCTAAAGTTAAAGGAAACGTCTTACCGTGTGAGGTAGGCATTGAATGACGTCTTACGCAGTTTCCCCTAAACCATCTGACCGTAATTGATTCCGAAAAGGTTACACACATCTAAACGTTCTCAAGAACCAATTCACACAAGAAACCACAGAATCCATTACGTAAAGAGCTGTAGTTAAAGCTGAGTGGTCCAGCCTTTTCATTTCCTGGACAATTAAGCCTCAGTAATATCAGCCTCATATTTATAACCTGTTCATAGTACTTATACCCCTCATATTTATAACCTGTACATTCTTGTTTATAACCTGTATAACCCCCTTTATGTTCATACCCCCTCATATTTTTTTAACCTGTATATACTATACTTACTGTACATTGTAAGATATATATTTATATTTCTGCTAAGCACTTCTGGATGGATGCAAACTGCATTTCGTTGCTTTGTACCTGCGACATACGCAATGACAATAAAGTTGAATTCTATTCTATTCTAATATCAGCTGTGGAGGGTCCTCTCACTTCCAGTATTAAAACTATAACCTTGCCTTCATTGTACTTGATTTATAGAGGTGGGAATCTTCAGGCACCTAACGATTCAGCTCAATTATGATTCAGAGGCTGTGATGCGATTATAAAAAATGATTATTGCCTTTATTTCTGTACAGGATTTCTATTTTCTCACGTTTTCATTTTCTCAAGTTTTCCCCCACCCCTATCGATTTATTCGTTTTTTTGAGAGTGCGTTCATCCTAACTGTGGAAATCCATCACGTTGGTGGTGGTTATGAAACGATTATTGATCCCTCCTTTTTTTCTTTACAGGATTTCTATTTTCTCACTGTCTCAGGACTTGGTACTTTACAAGCATAGCATCTGTAAAGATCCATAATGGATTTACTTTCAATATCTTTTATTGATAAATCTAGTGATATCGCCTATTGAGTAGTTACAAAAAGGCATAGGGAGATTTAAGATGGACATTTGGAGACAAATGGACTGATTCGCATTCAGAAACTGCATTTGGTTTCCTGGAACGTTAAACCTGCAACAAAAGACTGTCAAACACTAAAAAGTTGTGAAGATGAAGTCGCTTCTTATTATTTTCCCCATTCATTTACATTCGGCGCCTCAGTCAGAATTTAAGGTGGAACAGGAAAATTCAAACAAGAAGCTGGAAACTGAGAAACGACTTCAGCCTCGTAAAACCGTCTAATGTTGAGAGACTGTCCTATTCTGAGGACAGATGGAGGATGGAGAAAAGCAGCTATAGCTGAGCTAAAGCTTAAAGCAGATCAAAGGAAATCTGTGTTTTTGTTTATATTTTTAGTCTATACTAGGACATCAGCACACACTGAGGCATACTGGACATATGTTGTGGCTCTGAAAGTGATTTGATTTTTGTTGGACAAAAAGGCTCTTCTTAACATTTGGGTTGTGACTCCTGACCGAACCTGGGAGCCGGTCAGATTTCTCACTCATCCAGTCGTCTGGGCGCTGCACTTCCGCACTTCCAAGTTCCACCTTTTGCATTCTGTCAACATTTTGTTATAAATTAAAATTTAGAAAATCGATTTTTGACATTTGTGGAGTGTGCATGTTCTCCCCGTGTCTGCGTGGGTCTCCTCCGGGTTTTCCCGTTTCTTTCCACAGTCCAAAGACATGCAGTCAGGCCAGTTGGTCATGGTAAATTGCCCCTGGCGACCTGTCCAGGGTGTAACCTGCCTTCCACTTGATGACTGCTGGGAAATCCACCACATTAGTGATGGTGGTAGTGTTTTCCATAAAGCCAATCAGACTGAAACAGAATTAGCTCAAGAGGATCGTGTTGATCAGGAAAAGCTCTAGCTGTTGGTTTGATAACATGAAAAATCGAGAAAATAAAATCTCTGCATAAATGAAGTGAAGTGGAAGTGAAGGCAGCTCCTGTTCTGATATAACTCCAGGCATCAGGTGATTAGAGAGGAAGATATTTATCTGATGAGTGTGTTCTCGAGATCAAATTTCTGATCAAATCAAATGTACATTTTGGTACATATGATGTCCTACATGTTCTTCATGAGCTACAAGGCTAATGTAGCTACATCCCAGCTAGAAAAGCATGGCTGGTCACCCACAAAACCAACATATGTTGTGTTTTGAATGACAGTATAATGGTCAACCAGCATGACCATGTTGGGTGACCAGCAAACCAGCATAAACCAGCTTAGACCAGCATGGAATTCCTGGTTTTTACATCACGGATGAAACAGCTTCGTTAAGCAGCAGTGATTTCTGGGCAGGTTCTGCTCCTGAAGTCTAGATTCATGTTGACTGAACCCCTCACTGCTCCAAAGAGTCATCTGAGCTAATGCAGCGATGGAACAGCCCTTAGGATGGAACTGAGGATTCGCCCAAAGGAAGCTGTAGACGGCGAGTTAATGAAGGCACCTGTGTGGAAATGGAAAGTAGGTCTTAGTGTTGAGGATATGAAGGTTAAAAGAGACCAAGAATGAGACCAAGAGTGAACACACGACTCACTGAATAGATTCTCCTTCACTGCAGTGAACAGCCACAGTGTGATTCATAGGACCCTGAGAAAATGTAATGCGTTAATATTATTCTAGAGTTTCACTGCACATCAGAGAACAAAAACAAAATGTTCATATAAAACCACGCAATCATCATAAGTGGACCTCAGGGAAGGAAATTAGCACACATGAAAAATGTGGGATACAGGCTTGTACAAGTGAAACAAACAACAACAACATTAAGCAGTGATTTATAAATTCACTTTGACCTGCATTTAAACGAAAGCAGAACAAAGACGAGACATTTAATGTTTTGGCTCATTCACTTTGTGTAAATATACGTTCATTCTAAAACTGATAGCTACAACACATTCCACTTCTGCTTGGGTAAATTTGGGACCGGGAACGCTGTTAAATGTTCAGAAAACATGTTGAACGAGACGATGTCATCATGACTGGGTACAAAAGAAAAGAAAAGGAAAGACTCAGATCTTTATGGGCGAGGATAAATCGAGGCTCACCACTTCGACAACAAATACATCAACAAACAGTCCAGTTGACTAAGAATAACATTCCTCAATGGCAATAATGAAAATAAAAAGATTCAGGGAATCTGCAAAAATCTCTGTGTTTAAAAATCAATGAATGCCCCCGACCTTCAGTCCCTCAGACATCACTTGCGTCTGTGATGGATCACCAAACGGTCTCAGGAATACTTTGGGAAGTGATGTCAATCAGCACTGTCCATCACGGCATCCACAAACACAAGTTAAGACTGCACTATGTACAGTGAAAACCATTTGTCAACAACGTCCAGAAACGCTGCCAACTTCTCTGGGCTCAAGCTCCTCTGAAACTGCCTGATACTGAGTTGAAAAGTTGCGATCATTTAAATTGTGTTGGATTGTTTATGAAAATAATGGATATTCTTTGGGTGAAGGAAGTAAAGGACGACTCAGACTGTTGACGTGGAGCTGAGGATTCACCTCCTCTGACTTCAGTGGAAAGAATCGTCAGTCAGAATCGACTCCAGAAAACCTGGAGCCGTGCGTCGTATAGCCAAGCAACTAAGCCCTCTAACCAGCTTATTGCAGAGCTCAGAGTTTTAAAAGGGTGTCCCATATTCATCCACTGCACTGATTGGCTAATGTAAATATAAGTTTATAACACAATCTTAATATGAAATTTCAAGATGAAACCTTTTAGTTTCTGTACATTACAATAATAATCAGCACTAAATGATGAACTATATGTACATAAAACCTCGTAGTTCTAAGTCCAGGATATATTTGCAGTGGAATGCTTTTTAGATGAATACAGTAAAAAAACAAATGACATGTTTGGTTGAGTTTTGGAAGTGACATATTAGTAAACATCCTGTACGGAGAACATACTTCTGCACATTTTATGCTTGATTACTGTTTATTTACTGAATTCAACGTGTGGCCTGAGCATTTTGTATGGCACATTTTATACTTCATCATCATTTGTTTAACGTAAACTCACAGAAATTGTCCACTGAACTCAGATTCAGTAGATGTGTTACCTAATTGTCTAATCTGAGGTTGAGTGACTGCACAACACGGAGTGCTGTATTACACAACCGCTGGGCTTTCTTCACCTAAAGGTTATTGTTTCTGGGAAATGAGCTGCCCATAGTTCAAACAGAGGGAGGAGGAAGCTAAAATTCCCTTAACAGTACCTGCTTTGTTCAATGTACCCATCAGTGTTATTCAAACAGCTGGCGCTTTATTTATCTACACGGGGAAATTTTCTGAGATAGGAGAACATTAATTTGATTGTCATGGTTGTGATTGTATAACATACAAAAGAACGGTGGTGTAACCCAACCATACATGATCTGGAGGGATGGACACCATTCTTCCCTCTATTGAGTTGAAATCTGGTGGTTGTGAAGGCTCTGTGATTGTTTCAGCTCTGCTTCTAACACAATACAGATGTTTTACATTTGATTAAGTCATTAAAATATTAAAAACACTTAAAATATTTTAAAAATATCAGGAGTTGTGTGTGAGTTAGGTTAGACAGAGCTAGTACTGGGCATCGGCGTTGGCCGATGCAAAAGGATCAGGTATCAGTATCACAGTCGGGGAAAACTGGTGGAATTGGTATTCTTGGTTGCTCTTTTGTTTTTCTTGCATATTAAACTAATGGCACTAAATGCACAGGCACTGGGCGTTGAATGTGTCCTTTGACCACAATTTACATCCCAATTTTTTGCTGTCTTTCAAATGCAGATTCTACTTTAATCTCTGTTCCTATTGAAACACTGGCCAGCTGAGAAACCTCATTGGCTGGATCTGCCATCTGTGAATGAACCTTTCAAAGTCAAATAAGATTTTTCCTCTTGGCATTTTCATCCAAAATCGAAGTCAAGTTTTTGTCGACTCATTTATTACGGGTTTTCCTTTCACTTGCTAACCTATTTTACTTTTGGAAGCAAGTAAATGTTTTATTGGTGTGATGTGTATGTAATTTCAATGCATTACTTGTTCCAATGTACAACCCCAATTCCAATGAAGGTGTTTTTGAGCATTCCTCAACTTTCCCAGTCTTTTGTTCCTCCTGTCCCAACTTCTTTGGAACGTGTTGCACAATAAAGTTTGAACATTAAATATCTCGTCTTTGTAGTGTATTCATTTGATGAATGGGTTGAAAAGGATTTGCAGATCATCGTGTTCTGTTTTTATTTATGTTTTACACAGCGTCCCAACTTCACTGGGTTGGGGTTGTATAAACATTGAAATGAAGCCTAGTGATTATAGTGTTTGCGCTATGGCGTTAGGCAATAGGAGGTATGAGTGATGAAAAAAGTAACTGCTCTCTAAAGAATGTGGAGAAGCCTGAATGCTAAAGCACATGCTGTTAAAACTCACTTACTCACGTAACAGCCGTCCATCACCAAGGCCGTTCTCTGGTGTTTTCTTTGATGTCACTCAGGCAGTTATATAAGCCTTTTTGCTACAGGTTCCATTTGTTTACATTTCCTTGTAGATGCCTCATCCTGGACCACAAAGATGCCTTTCAACCCTGTTTATTGGTTCATAAAGAAGATATTACACAAAAAACAATGCCTGCTTTCCTTCAGCCAGGTTGTGGTCATGGAATGTATTTTAACCTGGCATCAATTTATAATCCTCAGATTGGAAAGGTTTGCCAATTTATTTAAAGATGTTTTATGTTAAAAGTAAAGTTATGAGTCAGGAGACAAAGCACACTACAATATGCTGTCTGTGCGCTGCTGTGAGTCCCCTGTAAACCCTGAAATGATCACTTAAGTCAGGCTGGATTTTAGAGGTTCTCTGACCACGTCGTCCATCATCATGTACTAACGTCACACACAGGCTCAAAAAGTAGGTCCAGCTCGATTTTTAGGTCTCAAATGCAAAATTATGTAATCTATTCAAGTGATATTTTTACACTTTTATGTTGCAGTTTTACAGTAAATCATGCTGTAACTATTTTACTGTAAGCTTGTCATATTAATGCTGGAGCTGGCCAGCCTAGTTCTAGATAAAGAGAACAAGTTTGTCCCTCAGTTTAAAACAAAAATGTGTTCATACTTCGCCAATATACTCTGTGCTCCATGTGAGCGGCGTTAGAGTCAAAGATTATTATTATTATTATTATAAAAGCAGAAGTTTTTTCTGTTAGGGTGAGAAGCTCGGCGATTCGGGAGAGGCTTGGAGTAGAGCTGCTGCTCCTCCATGTCGAGAGAAGCCCGTTGAGGTGAGCCTGACTTACTGTGGTCTTTGCACGCAGCCCAGCCACTCAGATTTTATGAGCAGAACTTTGTTTTATAAAGATGAAGATATGATGATGATAGTAGGTCATTCATTCTCAGGAGACACATCCTTTTCCAAGTTTTAACTCATTTAATTCTCTTTCAACACGCTTAGAATCGTCAGAATCATCTGCTCAGGGAAGAACAATAACCGATGGGCCTGAAGAATAACTGTTACAAACAATGTTACACCAGTTACACAACTACAATAAACTTTAATGACAAACCTCAGCATCTGGAGTTTGTTTCATTGTTGAAAACATTTTTTTGTCACGAGAGTTCCTTTAATTCTGATCCTTAATCCTTAATCTTAAGATTGAGTGACCCTTATTAGTCCCACAAACGGGGAAATTTCACCTCCTCATTTAACCCATCTGTGCAGTGAAACACCACATACACACTAGCGAGCACACACACACACACACACACACACACACACACACACACACACACACACACACACACACACACGCACACACACACACACACATTAGGGAGCACAGTTGCCCAGAGCGGTGGACAGCCCTATCCGCGGCGCCCAGGGAGCAGTTGGGGGTCAGGTGTCTTGCTCAAGGGGAGGTCAGTCACAGACTGTTGACTCAGGGGATCACACTGGTGACCTTCCAGTCACAAGGCTGGTTCCCTGACCTCCAGCCCACGACTGTCCTTAACGTATTCAGTGATGCATTCTGTTCAAATCCATACTAACTTAATTAGAATACACTAATTGCAATTTGCAATTTCCCTCTGGGATCAATAAAGTATCTTGATTCTGATTAAGACAAAAAAGTATATCACCCCAATTTGCTGCTACTGTTTGGTAGTTTTCTACCATGTCTCCTTCAGATCTATAACAGATATAACACAAGACTCTCAACGATCCACCTATGCCTGTTCCAGTTCGCCTGGCTTCTAATCGTCCACACTCCTTGTTATGCGTTCGTTAAGCTAGTACCTTGTGAAGTATTGTCACATGAATGTGCATACTGAGCGTTTCCACTCTGCTGGTACTGCGTGACCCATTTTTCTGTTTATGACCACGATTCCAGTCTTGCCCTTTTGTCCTGGGCTGATTCTCTGGTTTTCGACCTTCTGATGGTGTTTACCGACCGTGAGTTTGGATTGGCCTTTTACATATTAAAGTTCTGAACTCAAGTGAACTCGGCCCACTGCTGCTCTGAGAGTCCCCTGAGCAGAACCAGCACCTGTCTTATGCTCAAAGGAACCCGTTTAAAAGCTCAGATCTTCTGTAATTTGTGAGTTTTATTTGAATATCGTAATCAGTAACAGTTTTTAGGATTACAGAACATGAACCCATGTCTATGTCAGAGGATACTGTTCACTTCACCCTCAGTAATACTGAGATTATCAGGCCACTCAGGCTCAGGAGGAGCTTCAGTGTTCACAAAGCAGCCATTTGGGAAGCTCCTCTTTACTGCAGTCCTCTTTAGAGTCAGATGTTTAGCTACACAGTGAATAAATAAGCACTTAGTGTTTCTTTTATCTACTGCACTGATAAAAGTGTTTTAATGGAACAAGAATCTGTATTCTGAAACTTTTAAAATCGTAGTGTGGACTATGTACATATTTCATTCCTGCATTCTGGAAAACTCAATATTTCCCTCCTGTTACATCCCAACCTGATTAAAGCTATTGATACGTAGTATATGTATTTATATGCAAAACAAATATCAAGCTTTATTAGAAATAAATTTAGAAATAAATAATGTACAACATGTAAAACAAATAAAAATAGACCCAAGAATCTTCCACTGATGCAGGCAATACAGCGCATAGTAAAAGATAAATGGAAATCAAGCTATACACTGCTGTGAATGGCACGATACAAATTTACACTGTATATCCACAATACATCAACGTCACAGTATTTCACATAGATGTATATGTTCTAAAGTCTTAGGTGGCCAAGGTGTGTGTGTGTGTGGGTGTTGCGTTCTAATAGAAACTGGCTTAATGGTTACAGATCACCAGATCCCATTAGGAAACCATCAAATGCATCTGGAATCATTAACAGTCCTTTACACTGTGATTTCAATCCATCAGAAAAAAGCATCAGATACCACCAGGAACCAACAGAAACCTTTAATGGTTTCTATACCTTTTTCTCACCATTGATGTATGGAATAATAATAATAACAACAAAAACAACAACAATAATAATAATAATAATAATAATGTAAATTCAGCACAGTGGATGTTTTATGGACGTCATATTCTAATATTTGATTTCATTAATTTACTGAGGTGTGACCAGATAAATACGTGTTGGATGGTGACTGTAAATTGGCGAAGAGAGATCTAATACATGGATACACATCTAATCACAATGTATTATTAAATTGTTCATTTGTATTTATTCCAAAGGGGTCGACGCTTCCTGCCCAGATAAATGTCTTCATTCTCTCACATTACTGTGTAATATAAAAAAATACTTTAAAAAATGTTTTCTTATAAAATTGGCCACTTTTATTACTGCGATTTCTTCATTTCCCAAACCATTCGTTGTGATTTTAATGTACGCATCATGTTCTAAACAATCTACAAGCTAAAATGCTGTTATCATGGTGACTGTTCGGCAGCATTTACAAGGATTCATCCTCGTACTCCTCACTGCCATGTCGGATGAGGTCCAGCGAGTTCAGCGACCCTGTAGAGGTTGGCCGGCTTAGGTCTGAGTCCGTTTCAAGATCTGTGAGTTGTAGGGTTGATTCTATTTCAGGAGCAGTGATGTCTCCCTCGAAGCCGCTGTTCACATGTCCGCGCTGCTGTTTTCTCTGAATCTCCTCAAAGATTTGCAGGACCTTGAGAACAAAAGGGAGAAGTCTCAATACACCCAAACAGACCCAGCACTACACATCTAGGTTTATTTAGCTCTGGAATGGGTGAAGTTACCTTTGATTTAGGTATAAGCCCAACCCTGAAAAAGCCAATTTGGCCATTATCAATCTTAGTACAGTCCACAACAGTAGAGGCAATGTTTTCTGGTGAAGGTCCATCACATAGCACTCCGTCGACCTGCACGTATATATACAGTTTTGTTGGATCCAGCACATTAACCAACGCATGGATTTCATTTCACTGGTTTAGTCCATTCATTACTGTGAATTTACCTTATCACCCAGCTTGGCGTACACCTGGTTATGATGGGTTGTGTCTGCTTCACCTGTCGGGTTGGCTGATGTAACAGCGATCGGGCCGACCTAGAACACAGGAGAACAATAACAAACATTATAAGAGCTGGGGAGATGCTCAGTGACTGGATTAATGGGTGTCCGAATATTGAAACACCAAAATCCTTGTGAAAATATTTCAGTGAGACTATAACGTGTGACAGTTTTGCTGGTCATACTTTGCTACAACAAAACATGCATGACATTTTTAAGGATGCTTCGTTAAGGATGTGGTCGAGGCAGAGCTGGTGGAGCTTTAGCTAGGCTAACTACTCCAGCTGCCATTAGCTAGAACCAACAATGATGAAAAGATATTCCATAAGATCTTCTCAGTGCTACCTCGACAAGCTCCCCAGAGGGTGTCACCTCATCCAAACCTCATGCAGAAACCCACAAGTCATTCATATCTACCACTACACCAGTCAGCTCCAGTGTTAGTGGTAGCCAATTAGTTCAGTCTTTCATCAGTCAAGCAAACGGACTAATCATTTCAGTTCATATCAGGTTAAAAACATGAACTCGTACAGACACTCCAACACTTGTCAGAATGAGTTTCTCTACCGTAAAAATATGAAACATACCAAGCTAATAAGGTGGGTCGCAACGGTGCAGTCAGGATTTCTGATAGCTATGCTTTGCGGGGTGCCAATATATTTTGATGAATCAGCCAAACCAAAGAACTCCATCCACGGGGCTACGGAACAGAGAGATGAATGTAAATCCGGTTCAAATAAGGCACCTGATTTTCTGACAACAGTACCGTATGACAGGGTGTCAAGAAAGCCCACCTCTAGGAATGACCATGCTGATGGACGAGGGCCAAGCAGCCTCCATGAAGTCCCAGAGCAGTGGATTGATCTGTTGTCTGACTGGTTGTAACTGCCGAATGGAGGAAATCCATAATGACATGGGACGCTCCTGAGCCTGCTTCTTCACCCTGTGTGCACAATGGAACAATATTAGAGGGTTAAAAGAAAAAATGGATAAGCCTGCAATCTGTAAAATTCTGTAAAGTCGCCAAAAAATGCTGAAACGGTGAAGAAGGACCAGAAAGTAAGATCAATAACTGGCAACATCTTAGCTTTCACAGCATAGATGAATGTGTGTCACTGTTTCCAGCTGTATGTGTGCATTATAACTGCCTATGACTGAGTTTTAATGTGTATGACCTGATAAATAACATTAATAAACTATTTTAAAAACCATTCATGAGCACTTTGCAAGGGTAGTCATGTTCTAAAGTGGTACCAAACGTCCTTCAGATTTCTGTAATGGTTTTTCTTATTTCTTGACATTGAAATAAAGAGCTAAAATTCAAAAGTATGGAAAAGCCATTTAATTATCATTGCATGTAAACAGTACATTAGAAATGACAGCAATAACTCTGGAATTTTACAGGTCATCAGTGATAGTGGTTTATTTACACTACATTGGATTGCATTTCTATTAATATTAAGAATGAACAGGTCTTACTTGTAAGCTTTCTCGACAGCCTCTGGCCGATTGCAAGCTGCCACCAGCACATAGACTGTGTCAGTGGGCATTCCGCATATTCCTCCATTCTTCATAATCTCTGGGAACATATACAAGACGTCATCTTGATGTTCCTGCACACCAACTGTCAGCTATTTTTAGACTTTATTTTGATTTCCTGCTCCAATGATGGGCATCTCACCTGCAATCTGCTGCACAGATGTGGCTTTCCTTGCAGGAAGATGAGGACAGCTGTCCCTGCCACCACCAAACCCACTCAGCTTGATCAGAGGATCACCAAACGGAAGCTGTGGAGTCTGGAAGGTGCAGTTGAATAAGTTGGCCAGGAAAAAATAGAAACTGACCAACCCAAAGATGATGGTGACACCGATGTCATAGCCATATGGCAGTGATCCAACTGCGTCCAGCAAGAAGCTAATGAGAATGAGCTCAAACGATAATGCATAGACAAACCACACCTTATTTAGGAACAGGGCTCCCGCTGTCACTAGAACATTGAAAAGCATGAAGCTGATGATTCCCACTGCTACGTGGAACCCACGGACATCACCGTAGAGGCCACCAAAACGCGTCAGACCCCAAACTGTCCACATGACACCATAGAGTATGAAGGCTGTGCTCTCCAGAGTCTTACCTCGTGCAAAGGCCACTGAGCCACAGAGTAGCTGCAGCAGACCACCTGACACCACAGCCCACGGCAAAATCAAAACCGCCAAGGGATCCTGGCTGGTTGTGCTAGCAGTGATGGCAAAAGCCGCCAGAACACTACAGCCATGGCCCAACACCTCAGCATCTGCGTACTTGGAGTAGCCCAAATAGGGGGCATGCAGATCTTTGTCCTGGGTTCGTAGCATGAATTTACCACTGCGACTCAGAAAGTTCTTGAGCAGACCATCACCTGTGGGAAACTTCTTTAAAGATGCCTTATTATAGAGGGTCACTAGAAGCATAAGGGCAGTTGCCACAAATATAGCTGCTTGGACACCTTGTGTGCCTCCCTGGAAAAAGCCTCTGGGTTGGGCAGCGATCGCTATACAGTATGCTACGAAGAAAAGCTGATAGAGGCCATCGAGTAAACTTCTGTGACAACTAAACAAAGCCAGGACAAAAAAGAGCACTGAGAAAACAGTAGGGAAGGGTACTGGGGAATAGGGTTCTTGGTTTGTTAGGTCTCTCACTAGTGCGCTATACCCCTCAGAAAACTTCAGTATGGCTGTAAAGCCATAGAAGGTGGCGGCCAGGGTGTCCAGGGCTCTGTAGGAGAGAACACAGACACCCAGCTGGAAGACCCCAGCTGTCCACAGCCAAGGAACAAGGCCTGAGAAGAGCTGAGGGACCACGCCAAGCAGGGGACAAGCCAGCACGCAGGCTGACAACAAGTTCATCACCAAACCCACTGCAACTACGTCATCAGCCTCTTGACCCTGAGCTGCCTTCAAGCTGATTTTACTCTGCAGATGTGTCCCTGGTGGTTGAATCTTACCACGGGTTATGTAGGACAACAAGCGTCCACTCCCAAAGTAAGCAGTCACAAAACAGACCAAAAGGTAGCAGGCAGCAGTGGCTGACTGGCCAAAGCTTAAGTTAGCTAGGCCGGCAATCTGATGGGCACATGCCAAACATATGCTTAGGGCAATGAAGGAAAGGACAATCTCCCTCTGCACGACAGCCACTAAAGAAATGACAAGCAAGGCTAAAGTAAAAGCGGCGAGCCCTGGCACCATCGCATTTCTCAGCTCATGTTCAGTGGTGATTATATTTTCCCCTAAAAGTATATGAATCAGCCCTGAGCCACACCACAGGGCGGACACCGTCAGACACAAATAGGCATAGAGAGAGCTTTGGGACAAAATCCGACGCACTCCTGGAACAAAAAGGAGGAGAAGAGCTGTTTAGTATCACAAAACGAATAATTGATATATGAAAATTATTTTGCAATACTAACTCAGTTAACAAGTAGATTGAAAAATATTCAGTAGGGGAGATCAGGGAGGGTTGAGTTTCACTAATAAAAAACAAATTACAGGGGTGATCATGAGTGTGCACACCCACTAGAATTCCCGGTTAGAATCCTAGTTAGATTTCTTATTTTTATTTTCTGTTCCATCTTAAATGATGTAGCAGTTACATTCAAAAGCCTGCACAGGCTGTAGCGTGTAACTGCTGCGGTACTCGAGGTGGGAAGCAAACATCAGCCTCAAGAGATTAGAGTGTCCGTATTTTACCATGACTGTGTGAATGTGACTGACTGAAACAACCGGCAGAGCTAGAGAGTTCGTTTTCTTGCACTTTTAACGTAGCAGCTTTTGTTATATACATGAAATCATGTGAAGATGGTGAGCAGCGTCAAGAACTACACGAAACCGAGCTGACAGCGAGGCAAGAATGATGTAGCTACGTATGGAGGATGAGGACATATCCGAGCAGGTGGGAAAACCAGACCTTCCTTACTTGGCTAGCACTGGTTTGTGGCTTATTGACTTGATTGTCACATTTAAAAGTTTGTCATTTTTGATTTTATTACTACTAAGCTGAACAGATTGTCATTTTCTGGCTTCCACCTTGGTGTTTGTGCCTGTAAGAAGAACTGTTTTGTTTTGTTCAGCGTATCAATGGAGTGCGCATACATGCACTCAGGAATCTGATCAATCAGATTTCTGCAGGTATCCAGTTATTCAACTCGCATGTAAACACCACACTCTGGTCTAGAAATCCAATGAAGAGGCTGGAGTTTAGCTCAGTAATCAGATTTCTCCGTGCTGTAAACTTGGATTTCTTTTGGATTTCTCAGTCTGCACATGCGCAAGAACAGGTGGCGGAACCACCAGGTGGCGGAACCAAACACGAGATAAAGGATTTAAATATCCTCCATCGTCGAGATGATGTGCGTTGATGTTTTCAGGTAAAGTGGCGCGAGGCCTAAAAAGAGTCACGGCATGTAGTTTGAGTTTTACATCATGTTTACATCGCGTCTTCTGTGAGTTTACTGGCTGGTTGTAAAGCAGAAGATCTGATTACTGTCTGACTCATGTTGACCTGGAGTTTCCCCACGATCTGATAGGTCGAATGCTTGTAGACGTGTTGATCGGATTACTCACGAAATCTGACTTTCTGCGCTTATCGGATTATGAAGTGCATGTAAACACACTCAGTGTTTCTCGTGTTTGCTTCCTGCTCTAAATTAAAAAAGGAGAATACGTACATCAAAAAGGTATTTTATTAATTGATATATTTTATTATTATTTTAATTTTACGGGGGTATGTTGTAACAGTAGGTGGAGTATACAATAATTTATTGAGGCACATTCCTGCAGGATGGTTTTGTATTTGACGCAGCTGTTTGAATTGGACACAAACTGGCTTGTTTTGTGAGTAATCAATACATTTCTACTTTACTGTTATTTATCACAGGTAAACATGGGTATGTCATCTAAAAGTCTCCCCAGTAGCACGGTTACATGAACAAATAGGACTCTTTCAAGCCTAAGATACTGATCTATCACTGGGGTGGTGACCTCAAGGACCTTTAGTCCGAGAACATGAATGTATGCATGCATTGTGATCTGTTCGGTGACCCTTACCTGCGTAGGCCAGTAGGGCAGCGATAATGAGAAGCTCAATCCCCAGAGCAGTGCTAGGGATGAGGTGTTTGCCAGGGGAGCTGCCATAGTCCTCGACCAGAAGCAGCAAAGAACCTTTAACAGAAAGGGAGGAGAATTTGTTTTACTGCTGCATTGATTCCTAACACAGATTACACAGCAAGCAGAACCTTCTTGTTGTCCCATCAGTAATGCAGTAATGTTGCACGCCCTCTACTGGTGAGATGTGCGTAGGGTCATGAATCTCATCCTGAATCATGCAGTTTGAACAGAGTTGAACAAATCAAGCACAAGCAGACCACAAACATTGTCCCTCACCCTAAAACAGAGCACGTTAAGCGCTCCGAGACCGGGAATCAAGGAATGGTGAAGGTACATGTGTGAAATGATTTTATTATGACGCTACAACTTCATACTTTTCAGATGTGAGCAGTGAAAAGATGTAAACACTGAGAATGAAGTGAAAATAAACTTCCAGAATTCTTCTCATTTGAAACATTAACATAAATGAAGTTATTATAACTGGGAGCTTGTATCAACAGATATTGTGCCTTATTTAATAGTGTAGAAGTTCTTTAATCTACGAGTTATTATGACTGAAAAAAGCACAGCAGTCGCTAAAAGCAGTGACTCCAAACTTTTCAACACTGTAAATACAAGCAACACTTTCATGCACACACTCAAGAACAAGGGTTCTTTAGTAAAGGCAGTTGTTCTATTGTGAACCTATATTGGGTTCTCTATAGAACCATCTGCATGCTTGAATTGTTCTCTGGGTGGTGAAATGTTTCTTCAGATCGATGGGAAACGTGTTGTATTTGGTTCTCTAAGCACCAAAAAGGGTTCTGCTATTGTTTTCTTGGTACAGAACCATTTTCAAAAAGGTTCTGTATGGAACCATATGCCCCACATTCTCTGTCAGTCTGAAGAACCCTTACACAAAGCATGCACATGGTTCTATACCGAACGCAGTAGAACCACTGCCTTTACTAGAGTTATCCAAGGCTGCATCTTAAAAGAATGAAATATTAATTAAAATCTAAGTTTAATATTTAATATTTAGCCGATTATCTGTCCTGTCCTCAGTCTCTGAGTCTGCAGTGCTCCAGGTTTCGCGACTTACCGGCTGAGATCCCCAAAACACCGACGGAGAGATGCAGCGACTGCGGATCAGACTGAGCAGCTGCCATAGTAACAGCGCCAAGTGGTCGCGCGCACCGTCTTATAGACGCGCAATGTCGCATTACGTCACATCTCGTGACGTAGCCGTCTCTTTTCAGACGCTTTATCTTTTTTTCCCGAAACTTCCCGGTAGGATCGGGTTTCCATCATCTGAACAGAGCGCGGCTGCGCTGGAGAGGCAGAGCGAGTGCCACACCCTCATCACAGAAACCAGCCGCTCAGTTTCATCATCAATAAACAATATAAACAGCGACCAAGCTGCTCTTAGAGAGACTGAACCTGAAAACAAGCCAGCGGTGGAGCTAAAGGAGCAATATCACTCCAATAAAGTAGAAGTTCCTCCCTTTAGACCTCCACTGGAGTAAAAGTACTAAAGTATTTCCCTTCAAATGTACTTAAGTATAAAGTAAAAGTACTAAAAGAGTAATTCTGGCTCTGATGTCCTGTTATCATTTTTATAACCAGACTGGCTTCATGAACTCATTTCAGGTGAAAGTCCTCCAGCGTCTCTCTTGGTAAACCAGTCTTTTAATAGAACGTCATTAATTAGTGACGCTGACGTCTATTAAAATGATCAGAAGCACAAAACACTGAAGGTAAACAGTTTCCATCAGGGAGAACCGAGTGGCTCTGAAATCACTTTTTACACACAAGCAAAGTTTCAGTTTCAGATTTATTTACAACTTAGTTCCAAGTTTAAGTTGAATAAAAACTGGCTTTAAACTCAGGATCACAGATGAGCTCCTTTACTATGTTGATCTGTAGGCGTCTGTTCATAAACATAAACCAGCCCAAACTCATTTACTATAAAATGAAATGGTGTTTGTAGAAATTCAGAAAAAAGCCGCGTCAGTCTCGACTGCATATGTGGACATATTTCTATATTGTGCTCTATTTACACAAAGTTAGGTTAGTTCATCATTTATGTTGAACAGACTCTCCCAAAGTTTTACGCTGCTGCGCTGACGTTGAACCGCGTGCTGCACTGGGTCGGTATGACCAACAGGTCAAAACCAGCTCTAAACAAAGTGACCGCTGGGCCCTGATTGGTGCTCTGGCTTTGCGCTTCTTTCGTTTAGACATGTTACGTTTTTATACACACAGAAACCAAAAGGAACGACAGATTTCTCACAATGTAGGAGGAAAAAGTCGGATATTAGACTCTGAAATGTAGTGGAGTGAAAGGAGAAAGTCCAGAACGGAGAAACTTCAGTACAGATACACCAAAAATACTAAAGTACAGAAACTCATTACATTTACTCAGTTACTCAGTTACTGTCCAGCACTGGAACAAACAAAGCAAAAAACTACAACTACAAATAAAACGTTGGTAACACTATTCGGAGTGGCCACTGTAGATCTTTGTAAATGTTTATATTTTCAAGTGACATTCAACTAAATATCTCTTAAATGCAACTGATTGTGAAGTTGAGTGTTACTTGGATGGTCCACTGTAGATCTTTTGTAAATGCTCTGTTGGTCTTTAACCTCTTCAGCTCCTCGAGACCACCGGTGGGTCCAAATTGCACTTGGTCATGTTCTTCATATCGTTCATGTTCCATAAGCTCCATTCAGAAGCTGGGCGTCGTGTGAGGCTGTAGCTCTTCTCTCCAGTCTAATAGACGGTGACGTCATTTTAAACCCTTATGATAAAAGAAGCTGAACTCAGTTTGTTTTTCTACTGAAAGTCGACCCGTTTTTCCCCAAATCTGGGCTCTAAACTATAAACAGACGGCGTCTCTTCAGTGATCTGCTCTGGAAACATCACTTTTAGAGAACAACACAAAGAGCGGCGCAGATTTTTGGCTCTCAGCAGTGAACTGTAAACCCTATTTAAGTGCCCCAAAAAGTGCATTAGCTTAATTTTTATTTCAACAGAACATGTAAACTTATGTCTAGTAGTTCTTCTTATCTTGTGGAATAGAGGATTCAGCTCATTTCTAAGCCTTGTCTTGTTTTTAAAGACAAACGGCTTGAAACTGTCAAAGTTATCAATAGAAAAAGTTGTGTAAAAATTAAATGAAGTAACTTACAGTGAAGACTGTTCAACTTATTTCTAGACGGTCTTATAATGTTTGTCACTTTTAAAATAAATTCATAACTCAACATCCTGAAGACTTATCTTACTGGGTAAACTGGGGCAATAATGGCCTTCTTCCTGCCTGGCAGCTCTCATGTGGAGCTCCTTTGTTCAACAGAGGTGTGTCTACTCTGGTCCAACAAGTCTGTGGGAGGGGCTACAGCTCGAGCGCTTATAAAGGCGCTTGGCGCGGTAGCCAAGACACTTCCAGGGTGTCCAGCGACTCTACAGCTCATCTCCTTCCTCACCGGGTGAGTCAAATTTTCCAGTTAACTATTTTGGGTTTTGAGAGAGGGAACGGCGGCTGCTCAGCTGGAAACTCTCATTTGAACTGCTTTAACTACTGAACTGCATTCTAGGCACCATCGTAGATCTTTTTAAGACCCAAGCTGGAGAAGGTTGATAGTTTCTGAGAGCAGAGTAGCAGTCACAGTGACGGATGAGCGAACTGTGATACTTGGCCATCTCCACACTTGCTGCCCTCTGCTGAGCTTGTTTATGTGAGCTGCTTGGAGACCGAGGTGTTTACACGTTACCTGGAAAAAGCTCCCCAGCGGCTGAAGCTCTATTTGAATATTTAATACTGCAAAATGCTGCGTCATGGCCACCTGGCGTTTACCTCCGTCACGTATCTCATCGCCAGGCCTGGTCTCGGCTGCGTATTAAGCGGGTAGACGAGCAGAATGAAATGCCCTCTTCAGTATATTTGCACTGCGTCAACTAGCAATCGATGAGGTTCAGTTGATGGCTGCTGACCAATAAGTTGGGGTGTGCTCCTCAGGTACAATGGCAAAGCGTGCGGCAGTGATCCTTGCTGGCTGTGGAGTCTATGATGGGACTGAGATCCACGAGGCTTCTGCCATCCTGGTCCACCTTAGTCGGGCTGGTGCGAAGGTAAGGTGGGATAAAGTCATCCAGAGAGCATATCATGTATCCGATTTTTTTAAATGTAGGGTATCAGTTCTCGGCTTTGGCAGCATAGCTGGATTACCTTCCTGTAAGTTTGATATTGAGACTATCAAGCCTGCAAAGTTTCTGATTACACAGCACATCACACCTGAACTGGGGTGGGCGATGTGATGACACCTGCTGCTATTGTGATTAATTTTCCTCTTTCGCCCAGAGGAAATCTGCTACATTTAGCAATATTGAGGAAAAAGTAATGACCTGTGCAAACATTACGGTCTGTTTTAATATTTTAGTTTTATTTTAATGAATAAACCAAAATTGCGCAATAAAAGTTTCAGAAAAATGCCACATTTAAGTTTCTCCCCTGTAGAGAACGTGTTTACTTATTTTCAACTAGAAAATCAACAAAACGTCATGCGGCGGTGTTTAAACTGCTGTATAGGACAGTCTGAGATGTTGCATCATTGAATTCATAGTTATTGATGGCATTTTTAAAATATGGCAGGTATTGAGGTATCAGGACGTTCTAATTTTGCCATATTGTCCACCACAAACCCTAAAGCTGGGAACATCCAAGTCATTTTCTACCGCACTATCTATCTACCGCAGGTCCAGATGTTTGCCCCCAATGCTGATATGATGCATGTAGTGAACCACTGTGAGGGAAAACCTGTGGCAGACAAGCGGAACGTGATGGAGGAAAGTGCCCGCATTGCTCGAGGAGAGGTCACCGACTTGGCCAAGCTAAACGTAGCTGACCATGATGTGCTCATCATTCCAGGTCAGTTTGACATTTTAGAACCCAAAGTCATTATTAACAATATTTTAAGCTGAAACTACATTTAGTATCTGGAGATCTGAAGATCCATAACGCTTCATATAAAGCAGTGTAATAGTAACCTGAGTGCTGCTCTGTGTAGGAGGGTTTGGAGCAGCCAAGAACCTGAGCGACTGGGCCACCAAAGGGAAAGAGTACTCAGTGAAACCTCTGGTTGAGAAGGTCATCAAGGGTTTCCACCAGGCAGGCAAGCCTATTGCCCTGTGCTGCATTTCTCCAGTTCTTGCTGCAAAGGCCATCCCTGGCTGTGAGCTCACCGTAGGCCACGACTGCGAGTGTGAGAAGTGAGTATTCTTCTTTTATTGATGACCTAGAAGAACCACGTTTGGTTCCCTAAAGTGTGTTTAACAAGAGCGTGGTGAGCGTTAAGAATCTTCTCGAGGTCTAACCTCTTCAACCTCGAGACTATCGGTGGTTCCAAAATGCTCATGTTCTTCATAACGTTCATACTCCATAAGCTCCATTCAGAAGCTGGGCGTCGTGTGAGGCTGTAGCTCTTCTCTCCAGTCTAATAGACGGTGACGTCATTTTAAACCCTTATAATAAAAGAAGCTGAACTCAGTTTGTTTTTCTACTGAAAGTCGACCCGTTTTTCCCCAAATCTGGGCTCTAAACTATAAACAGACGGCGTCTCTTCAGTGATCTGCTCTGGAAACATCACTTTTAGAGAACAACACAAAGAGCGGCCGAGATTTTTGGCCTTCAGCAGTAAATTGTGAGCGTGTAGTGAAATGTGGAGATCATAAAACACACGTTCTGATAATTTGAGGGGAGATTTTACCTAAATAAAAATAAATAAATAAAAATCATGCAGTTACTGAGTAGTTTGCCCTAGGATTGGTCATGTAAATTCAGATGGACAATCCAAAATATACCCTGGTCAATAAGAGAACTTTTACATAATGTTAAGGTTCTACACCACTTAAAGGCTCTTCCCAGAGTTACATTATGTGGATGTTCTAAACTCATTGTTCTGTAAAGAACCATCCACTGAAATGTTAAGAAACCAGAGGTGGTTCTTCTATGGCAAACCCTTTCATGGCCGAGTGCACGGGTCAGAAATAGTGGTCAAAATTTGACCAATATCTTTTTTTTTTTTTTTTTTTTTTTTTTTTTTTTTTTTTTTTTTTTTTTTTTTTTTTTTTTTTTTTTTTTTTTTTTTTTTTTTTTTTTAAAACAAATATTCTGTGTATTATGTTTAAAACATTCAAATTAGCTCAGCGTAGATCAGTAAAATCAGTTCAGAACATCTTTATTCACCGCAGCAGCGGCATGTTGGGGGCGTGTCACGTTCTCATGTACTGGATCATCTGCAGTACTGATCTCCTCCCCTCTGTTGCTGGTGTAGGTGGCCATACGCTGGCGTAGCCAAGTCCATGGTGGAGCTGGGCAGTAAGCACGTTAATAAGAACGTGGGAGAAGTGCATGTGGATAAGAAGAACAAGCTGGTGACTACCAGTGCCTTCATGTGCAACGCCCCCATACACGAGGTCTTTGATGGACTGGGGGTGATGGTCACCGAAGTTCTTAAACTGGTCTGATTTCATTCATTTCAAATGTTCAGCCTGGAGAATCATTACAATGTCCTTTGCTGTGTCTAGTATGCAAACAATGTCTCGTTTCTTATTGTGGTGATATTTATTTGTGCTTATGTATTTCACTTTAAACCATAATCACCACTCATCTTGGCCATCTGCGTGTAAATGTTTTGTGATAATACTGGTCAATAAAATAAATGTTTATCATGAATAGTCTGCAATGAAGTCTTTCACTCTCAGTAACATTTTTAGGTTCTGACCCTGAATCAAATACAAATTAGAAATTTCTTTCTGAAATCTAGTCTCCTTTATGGCAATGTCTCAGTGTAACTTGTGCAATGGTAGTTAAGCTGAAAGAAATGAAGTGTTATGCATTTTTGATCAATTTGCTTTAAATGAATGATTATTTATATATATGGTAATTCTACAGAAACATCAATTTTTTTTTTTTTTTTTTTTTGTCCCTAGTGTTTACAGATATACTACACCTAAAAACATGTAAGGGTTACAATTTATTCACACTTTAAAATAAAACAACTACACCACCTTCTGCCATCAATTTAACAATATTGGTTTTGAAAATCAATCCTATAGACTTTAAGACCTGCAGAAGAGCTCGTCCCCTCGGTCAGGTGGGAAGGAAACCCCCCCCCCACATTTCTCTGCAGTTTTAATTGTAACATGTATCAGGTGTGGGAATCTCCAGGCACCTAATGATTTGATTACGATTCAGAGGCTGCGATTGAGATTATGCACTTTTTCCTATACAGGATTTCTATTTTCTCACTGTCTCAGGACTTGGTACTTTTAAAGCAAAGTGTCTGTAATGATCCATAATGGATTTACTTTCAATACCTTTTATTAATAAATCAAATGGAAGTGATGTGGTGAGTGAACTGGAAGACGCTCATTCGCTGCTCTTGTTTGGAGCACGAGAGGCGCTGCTGCCGCTCATCTGTGATCAAATGCGCTGTTACGGTGAAATAAGGTCCAGTGGGACGTCCACACAGCACGTTTGGTTTTGGTGTAGTTCTTGGAGGGGTGGGTGGATGATCCTCTGGCAGAGAGTACAACCGGTAGGAAAACAGGTGGAAACATGTAACACGGTTTCTCATGTTTGTCATTTCCAATATAGTTTAGTTGCGTGTGACCCCACTTGCATGTAGTGTATGACTCTTATTCAGGTCCCTTTTCCCCAGGCGTACAGACTGCAGGTCACCTAGCAACGCAGTCTCGCCTGGCCAGTAATGCTAGCCAAGGAAAAGACAGATTTAAAGACGAACATTGAGATTAATGGACATTCTCATTTATAAGCAGCGCAGTTTCCGGATATGTTAAACCTGCAATGAGAGACTTAAAACACTAAACGTTGTGAAGAGAAAGTCGCTTCTCTCTCGAGTTTTTTACCGGTCCACATTAAATGTTGCCGCATTTACATTCTAGCACCTCGGTCAGAATTTAAGGTGGAGCGTAAGAATTCGAATAAGAAGCTGGAGCGACTTCAGCCTCATAAAACAGCCGAACATAGAGACATTTTACAATAAGCTGCTCTAGTTTAGAGGGAAAGTTTCCTGCTGGAGATGGGGGAAAGCGGCTATAACTAAAGCCTAAAGCAGAGCGAAGTAAATCTGCGTTTTCGTTTATATTTTTAACCTAACCTGGACTGTCCAAGGACAACTTTTCATGTTGTGGCTCCCAAGGTGGTCTGATTTGTGCTCAAAGCACAAAATGTCTCTTCTTAACATTTGGAGTTGCGACTCCTGACCAAACCAGGCTTTAACGCAGAGGCTGCCAGTCGGATTTCTCGCTCATCCGGTTGTGTTTTTGTTATGTTCCCCACAGACTGTCCAGACGCTGCACCTCTGCACGTTCAAGTTCCGCCTTATACATTCCGTCAACTTTACGTTATAAATTAGAAAATATAAATATTTTAAAAAATCCATACATGACTATGAAATATATAAATAAAATAAACGCCAAATAATATTATAAGATATATAATGAAAGTCCCCCAGGAGTCGTGTCACTGGTGGTACCACATAACACAAAATCTCTTATTTTGGGGGGGGGGGGGGGGGGTGGTCACGCCGATGACATCACTCAACCTCCTTTGACCCGTTTTCTGAGGATCTATGGAGAAAAGCTCACGGTGAGTCCACTGAGTCTCTCAGTTCTCAGAGATCTTCTCATTCAGCTCATGATCTCATATGAAGCTTCTAGCTGACGTCACTGGTGCGACCGACTTTATTCTGAGGTCATTGTATAAAATAATTAGAACACAAATGGATTAAATTTCAGATTTTAGTGGATATTCCCTGATTGACAGTGTGGGGTTTGATGTTCTGTTGCAGTTTTTTTCTTTAAATGCATTGATCATTAAAAATGAATCTGGTGTTTCCTTTATTATGGGTAACACAGATGAGGGTCGGTAACACATTTCTGTAGAATGACCCATATATAAATATATATATATATATCCAATGTAGGAGCATTTAACCACATTCTAGAGAGTTATGTGCTTAAAACTTCTTGGTGGCACTCTGGGAAAAATCCATAAAGCAATGGTTTAGAGAGACCGGTGTGGAAGGACCTGATTGGCCTCACAGAGTCCTGACCTCAACCCTGTCCAACACCTTTGGGATGAGTTAAAATGCCTAGAACAGCTTGTTGATAACAGAGTGCTTGTGTAATGTGTGAGCAGTGATGGTTGGTAATTCCGCTGAGGAGCAGGGCTTTTAACTACAACCACAGTAGTCTGGGGAAACACCATGTCTCTAAAAGCACATTTGAATGTGTGTGTGTGTGTGTGTGTGTGTGTGTGTGTGTGTGTGTGTGTTTCAAAATACTGCCTTACTGAATTTGACACTTCATTATTCGGGGGGTGTTTATGACTTGGTGTATGGTTGGTTTGGTGTATATTTGAAAACAGTTGAATTGATTTTCTGCATATTTTTATGTCGAAACATTAACAGTTGTGCATGTTTTGAAATTAGACAAGAAAACACAGGAACCAAGATTTAAATTCACTAATGAAAAACCCTGATTTAAAAAATAAATGCATTTGATGAACTGTGCAGCTTAATGAGGCAACATGTCTTAGACATGCAACTCAAGAAAATCTAAAAAAAAAACAAAAAACTTAGTTATGTGTGATTTTTCTTTCCTTGGTGTTTTCCAAGGCCAGGAAAACAGATTAAAATCATTTTTTATTCTTTATTTTATGCTTGTGGCCATTTCGTTACTTTGCCATCCCATAAATTCAGCTTAAAAATCCAGCAGTGGTGTTTGAAGAAGCTTCATATTTATGTCATCTCTGCATTAATTAATGCATTGGGCATTCTTTTAAACTCTAGTTGTATTTGGATCCATTCTGTTCTTTATCTTTCTCTTTATCATGTCTCATGTAAGTAATTCATTCAGTACAGCATAGTAATCAATTAGCTATACTGTAAGTGACAACATTATAATATCTGTAGGTAGTTTTGTTTTTTGTTAACAGGCAACTTTGAGCCCGAGTGTGGTATAAAAATAATACATGTAATACACATAAAACAACTTTTTTGAAAAACGAGGTCCGTCTAGTACAGTTAGTATTAATGGGTTTATTTAGACATGAAGTCAGTGAAGGGAACAGGTCACAGAACACGTAATACTTAAAGTCAACGTCATGCAACATACAGTACAATAGATAGAAGCAACATTAATACCCAGACTCCTGTAAATCAATCAAACATCAGTAACAAGTAAAGAATGAAAATTTGACATAGACCTTATTATAAATAGATAGTTCACTGTAGGTGTATGTAGTCATACAGTAACCCGAGTAATGCAGTCACAGTTCAGGCCTCTGCTTTGAGAAGTGGTTGTACTTGTCTTGTCCACTAACAACTACTGTGGCCGGGAAACTCCTGGGTCGTTCAGGATCCTGCAAAAGACATAAAGAAGAGCTTTTTGACTGATTTTTCATTTTTGAATGTAATTTCTCTCCAAAATGAAAAACATATTACAAACGTGTGGCATTAAAAAGATTTTTCACCTGGATCGGGTAGGCCGCGGCGGGCACATAGCGGATCACGAAGCCACAGCGCCTCCGTTCTGATGTGTTGGGGTCACTAGCGTGGACCAAGAGTCCATCATGGATCTACATAAAGCAATGTCAGAAAGATATTTCAAATATTTATGAATCTGTTCAGTTTAAATACTTTGTACTGACACAGTTTAGTGTAATATTCAGTGGTATGCAAAACACCTCCGGTCAGATTACACGTTTTTCTGATTTGCCAAGTGAAAAATAAGTCAAAACATCCAATACAGGTAACGGAAATATGGAATATCGTCATTTTGCTAAGTTAACATGTTGGAAAAAAGTAAATATAAACTATAAAGTGTGCCATACGTTTTGCATAGGTCACATTTTATGTTTATTTGGGAATTAAAATATGCAGATGAGTGTTCCCTGCAGAGGATGGTTACTTATTGTCGCTTAGAAAGGAATTAAAAAACATGGGATTTGACCAAGTGTCCAAACGTTTGCGCATGACTGTGTTAGCCATCTCTAAGCTTAGTTTGAGAAGGACCGTTTTGACGAAGTGTCACAAGATCCTGCTCGCCTGCATCTACTTACAGACATCTGCCCAGCCAGCAGGGGGCAGAGCAAAGAGTTTTCTTTCTGCACCAGTTCCTCCGGGATCTCCTGATTGACGCTGAGCATGTTGCCAGCGCGTTTGGCTGGACGGTGGGGCAGAAGGCCAGAGCAGTGAGTTCCTGTTGGAAAAGGAGCAAAGCCTACAGTTAACCTTAATGGTTAATCCTGATTCCAGAGAGCTGTTCATCCAGCAAAGTGTTGTGCTGCTCATGTTTGCTCAGGCTAAAAGGAACCTTTATTTTTAGAATGTGCTGAAGCTGGGAAAATATCACAGGAACATTTCTGCATTGAGCTGGGAGGAGGAGCCCAAAGCTGCCATGAGGACTGCTGAGTGAGGAGGAGGAGGAGGAGGAGGAGGAGTGTGAAAAATGTGTCTGGAGCTTCTGTACCTGGAATGACCTGTAAGGCACCATTATCCTCCAGAGAGTCATCCAAGGCCAGCCAGACAGAGACAACTGGCCCTCCGTCCAGTCCCCAATACCTATGACCAAAGACAGATTCACAACATGATTCTTGTATAAAAAACCTGAAGATCTTATGAAGCTGCTGATGTTTCCAGTCTAGTTCTACTCTCACATCACATTCCACCTACTTCATATCTTGATGCCAGGCCACGTATGGAAGCCCAGTGTCGCTGTTCTGATCAGACATGCTCTTCTCTGCTTCACTCTCTTGGTTGTAAGCAGTGACATCGTTGCTGTCGCCAGCTTTGGCAGGGCTTCGTTTGGACACTGGGTATTTGCAGATGAAGCGGGAGTCTAGCAGGATCACGTCAGGGCCCAGGACCGTTGTGATCACCTCGAGAACCCTGGGGTGTTTAGTTAGTGCCATGACCCAGTCGTATTCCATGTGGACATTGTGCAGGCTGTAGGAGGTGTAGTCCTTACCTGTAGTGGCACATGAGCCATGAGTCTATATGATTGCAAAATCTATCCACTTGAAACGCCTGGCTTTGCGTTCCATTGTGTGAACATTTCATAATGAAGGGACCAACAGAAAATGGTCAATATTGACCAGGAATGAGATTTCCAGTCAAAACCAAGACTG